>NC_026001.2:38965919-38992091 GCF_000442705.2 Elaeis guineensis | reverse complement strand
GACTCCTACGGGAGCCGGACTTCGCCCCTGACTTTAATTACAGGTGGACTTCATCCGGACTCCTACGGGAGTCAGACTTCGCCCCCAACTTCAACCGCGAGAAGACTCCGCCCAGATCCTATGGGAGCCGGGCTTTCATCCCGACTTCGACCACTGGTAAACTTCATCCGGACTCTTACGGGAGCCGGACTTCACCCCTGTTTAATTGCAGGTGATTTCATCCGGATTCCTATGGGAGTCGGACTTCACCCCAACTTCAACCATGAGAAGACTCCACCCGGATCCTACGGGAGCCGAAATTCATCCCCGACTTCGACCGCTGGTAAACTTCATCCGACTCCTATGGGAGCCAGACTTCGCCCCTGAGTTTAATTGCAGGTGGAGTTCATCCGGACTCCTACGGGAGCCGGACTTCACCCCAACTTCAACCGTGAGAAGACTCCACCCAGACTCCTACGGGAGCCGGGCTTTGTCCCGACTTCGACGCTGGTAACTTCATCCGGACTCCTACGGGGGCCGGACTTCGTCCCTGAACTTTAATTGCAGGTAGACTTCATCCAGACTCCTACGGAGCCAAACCTCATCTCCGACTCCGGCTATGGGAAGACTCCGCCCAGACTCCTACAGGAGCCGGGCTTCATCTCGACTTCGATCGCTGGTAAACTTCATCCGGACTCCTATGGCAGTCAGATTTCATCCCCGACCTCAATTGCAGGTAGACTCTGCTGGATTCCTACGGGAGTCGGGCTTCACCCACAACTCCAATTGCAGGCAGACTCCACCCGGACTCCTATGGGAGCCGGACCTCGTCTCCGACTCCAACTACGGGAAGACTCCGTCTGGACTCCCACGGGAGCCGGACCTCGCCCCCGACTTTGACTACAGGCAGACTCCACCCGGACTCTATGGGAGCCGACCTCGTCTCCGACTCCAGTGCGGGAAGACTCCGTCCGGACTCCCACGGGAGCCGGACCTGCCCCCGACTTTGCTGAAGGAAGACTCCATCCGGACTCCCACGAGAGCCAGACTCCGAGCTCCTCTCAGACAGTGGCTAGCCACCTCTCTCCGCCAGACACTCCGGCGAACTCCGGCGACAGGCCTGGACCCCCTGGCAGGCCCAGCAACAGCCACAACTTGCTCCACCTCTTGTGACAATTCCACACGGCTCCATCACTCCCTGTCAGGCCGCGGTAATGGCCACAACACTGCTCCACTTCTTGCGATGGATTCCATTGGCTCCATCGCTCCCTGGCAGGCCACAATAATGGCCACGATCCTGCTCCACTTTCTGCGATGGATACCGCACGATTCTTCCATCCTCTGGCAAGTCGCGACAACGGATGCTGCTCCATCCCCGCGGCAGACTCCACGTGGCACGCCTCGGTGATAGCCACCGGTCCACTCCACTACTCTTCGCCACAAACTCCTCCTGACCATGGGCAGCCCACTGCCAGACGGTTACAAACATCGCTATCAGTCTGTTGCTCCTCCGCCTATAAAAGGGGGACCCCAGATACGTTATTCTCTAAGCTCTAGATTATATCCCAAAACTCTGCTAAAATTTTTGTTCGAGCGCTCCATTCTTGTTGAGGTAGAGAACTGACTTGAGCGTCGGAGGGTCTTGCTGGAGCAACCCCATCTCCGGTTTAGACTTCTTTTGCAGGTCCCGATGGCGACCGCGACCCCCACGACTCCAGCTTCTCCGACGCAGGCGGATTTTTACACCAACAAAACCTAAATCCATATTGATGTTGAACTTAATTAAGAATTAAGTATAGAATTGATTAGATCTAGAATTATGATTTAAGATCTAATAATATTGTATAAAATATGGCGATATGGGTTAGCTCAAATCAGATCCTCTTAATTGGGTTAGATCTAAGGTTAGAATCAAAGAGTTAATAGACCATGAAGAGTAATTGATTAAATCTAATCAAATATTGAATTAGATTAAATTAAGATTTCTCTAGAAGTAAAATAATGTTGTAGATGGTCAAGTCCATATCTTTGATTAGACCAAATGAACCTTGATTAAGGCTCAATGATTGAACCCGAGTCATTAGACTGATCAAATCGAAACCAATTAACCAATTGGTGTCTAAGATAAGTTTGATATTTTGATCGATGATTTTTAATTGGGAGCAACTTATCTGACCATTTTGATGGTGTCTAAGGCAAGCTTAGCATACCCTTCCATCGATCTCACTTGGCCAATTTGATGGATTATATTTTGATTAGACCGCTTAGTGATTTGAGTTGACCTACGTCATTAAGGTTGATCAGTGTGATTGATCTAGGTGCCATTTTAACTAGCATAACTCTAATCTAATTCAATGACTTAGTGAAGTTAGTGAGAGGATTATGGTTTACTGGTTGATCTCTTCTCTTCTTTAAATTTATCAATTGAATCCTCTAAATTATTAGATTCCTAACATAAAATAGTTATGATAATAACTAAATAATAGCCTCTCATTAAGTTGGGTGATAATGGGTCTATTATGATGATCATTGGAGGCTCAAAGGCCTGGTGCTCATTTGTTATTAAAATTATCATTCATAATATGATGACTCAATCGAGTTGCTCTAGCAAGTGGTCAGGTTAGCCGGCCAAAGTCGGGCCTAATCATTTGATAGTTAGATTCTTAAGTATGATCATGTTAATGGTTAGACCTAACTAGGATTTGTAAAGAAGATCAAACTTAACTAAAAAGTTACTTGGGGCTAAATCAATTACTAAAAATTATTTGGTGAAATAATTGGTTAAAGAACCTTCCCATAGATGCACATGGGTGGGCCGGCTAAAGTCAGGCTCGTGTGTGGTTTGTGTAGATTCTAGTACCCACTAAAGAATTAAGATAATTTTTTAAATTGGAGGTAGAAGCTACCAATTCGTATAAAATAGTGAAAGAATCTTTAGACTAAAGTTCATATCTTTAGACTTAATTAATTTATATACTGATTAGGTTTTGATTTTTTTTTATGTAGAAACTTATCGCTCAGATCACTGTTGGATAATGAAAAATTGATGAGACTTAACTTTGATAACTGATATCGAAAAATAAAATTATCCTAGGGCATGAACGGATCTTGTACATCCTTACAGATTTGGTACCTAAGGAGCCTGCTCCTAATGCTCATGGTGCGGTTCGAGATACTTACTTGAAGTGGCTCAACGACTGCACCATGGTGTATTGCATAATGTGGGTTGCCATGAACGACGAGTTCAGTCAAAAATTTGAGAAAGCTTAGTCAGAAGACATGCTCAACATATTGAATGAGTTTTTTGGTACTCACAATGATATTGAGCGGTACAAGACTAGTTATACCATTTTTAAGGAAGGAGCATCGATCATCGATCATGTATTGCATATGATCGAACAGATCGAGTATCTAAGCAAGCTTGATTTTTTCTTGTATGAACAGCTTGAGAAGGATACGATCTTAAACTTCCTATCCAAATTCTACCTACCATTTTTCAGTCATTTTTGAATGAAAAAGCCTATAGTAAACTACCACGATCTGTTGGGGTTGCTACAGACTTTTGAGAAGGATCACCATCTCCACAAGGAGATGGTGAATGTAGTGGGAGGATCTTCTTCAGATGGGCATCATCTTTTTAAGAAAGAGAAAAAAAAATAAAAAAGTGCAAAGTGCTAGGAGTCAGACCCAGAAGTCCTAGCTCAAGGCCAATCAAAGTCAGGTAGAGTGCTTCTATTGTAGGAAGCAGGGTCATTGAAAGAGAAACTATCCTCACTACGTAGCTTTCCTTGACCCGAATAGGCCGAAGAAGAAGAAGCAATTAGTTGCTGGATAAGGTAGTTATATGATAACACCTTGTAACTTCTCAATTTTTGATACAATGATCTGGGTATTGGATACTGATAGTTCTATTAACATTTGTCATTTATTATAGGGATTTCAGGTCTGTAGGAGATTTGGAGACGGTGAGAGATTCCTAAACATTGGAGATGGAAGATCAGTTCTAGTTCTAGCTTTAAAAATTATCAAGCTTGTCTTTGATTCTCATTCTATTGTTCTTAGTGATTGTCATTTATGTCCTAGTTTTTTATTGAATGTAATTTCTATGGGCCTTTTGGCCAAAGCAAATTATGAGATTTCAATAAAAAAAAAATTTATGATATCATTTTGAGTGGTGTTACTATAATGCATGGATAGTTGAACAATGGTATTTATGTTGTGTCACAGTTTAATGTAATCTACACATCTAATAAATACCTTAGAATAGTTGATGTCATGGATGCCTACCTTTGGCATTGTAGACTAGATCATATTAACAAGAATAGAATAAACAGATTAGCTCAAGAGAAAATTCTTGATGACAATGATTATGATTCATTGTCTATCTGTGAGTCTTGTTTACTTGAAAAGATGATCAAGTCACCTTTTACTAAAAAAGGTGAACGAGCCAGTGATGTTCTAGATCTTGTACATATTGATGTATGTGGACCCATGAGCACTAGTACCAGAGGAGGGTACCACTATTTTATTATATTCACAGACAACCTATCTAGATATGGGTACGTCTACTTGATGAAACACAACTCTAACTCATTTGAAATATTCAAACAATTCCGTAATGAGGTAGAGAAACAAACTGGAAAGAATATTAAAACTCTTTGATCTAATCAAGGAGGTAAATATCTTTTTGATAAATTTTTGATATATCTAGAGGAGAATAAGATTTTCTCATAATAGACACCTCTTGAAACATCATGACACAATGATGTGTCAGAAAAGAAAAATCGAATCCTGTTGGACATGGTTTGATTCATGATGGACTTTTCTAATCTGTCGATCTTCTTTTGAGATATGCACTCGAGTCAGCTTGCTATGTGCTTAATAGGGTTCCTAATAAATTGGTGAGTAAAACACTATATGAGATGTGGATGGGACATAAGCCAGTGCTCTCTTACCTTAGGATTTAGGGGTGTCCGACTTATGTCAAACATTTGAAAATGGACAAACTCAGAGCCAGGTCTGACAAATATATTTTTATAGGTATCCCAAAGAAACTTGTTGCCCAGCTATGCAACCCAAGAGGGGGGGGGGGTGAATTAGGTTTCTAAAAATTTTAACCTTAACTTATATCTTATGAAAATTGTTTAACAATAGCTAAATAAATAAGGAGAGTATAGTTGATTCAAGGCTAATGGTTAAATGCAAGAATGTAATAGAATAAAGAAGTTCTAAAGAAGAGCAATTAGGCACAACACAAACAAGAGGATTTATAGTGGTTCGGTGCCAACCTTGCACCTACATCTACTTCCAAGCTCCTACTTGAGAATTTCAATCCACTAACTTGTATTCAACCAGAATACACTCGTCGGAACCTCCGACTCTAGCTATCCCAAGCTAGTCCACTTATTTTTTGGGTACAAGCCAACCCAATACACTCTGATTCAAAGTTTGGATCAACCTTCCCACATTTTGGAACCCTTCCAAAATAAAAACAATAACTCAAAAAGAGTATTACAATTAATAGCACAGAAAAATACACAAGAAGCTCCTTTAATGAGCGAATGAGACTTTAAATACACTTTACTCAAATAAAAGAATCCTCTTTCTGATTTTCTCAAGGTGGTTGGAGACTTGAATGAGCACTTGAGGAGTATGTGAGCTTGAATTAACAGCTTTTGAATGCTTTGAGTGGGCTCTTACTTAGGGCTGAAAAGTATGCTTGAAATCTTCTTTTCAAAAATTCTTCTTCCTGATGATTCCACCTTTTTGTCCCTTTTATAACTTTTAAGAATGATGGAGAGTAATCTGGGTGAAATAGAGCCATTAGACCACATTAAATGAGCATTAAATGCACTTAAAATAGGTTAAAAACTAGCCGTTGCGAAACTTTCCCGTCACAGGGGTCGACTCATGGGTCGACTCATGCTCATGGGTCGACTCATGGGGTCGACCTCTGTAAAAAATAGCAGAAAATAATGGTTCTGTAATTTTGGCCTAAAAATAGCAGAGGTCGACTTATGGGTCGACTCATGCCTGGGGTCGACCCATGGGATCGACTCACAGACTGTGCCAGCCAAAAAAATTCTGCGTGCCAATCAGCCCTTTGTGCCATGAGTCGACTCATGGGGTCGACTCAAATTTTCAAACATGAATATCTTTCAAAATACATATCCAAAAACTATAAAATTTTCTCCAATGGATCACAAATCTTTTGTTTTAGCACTTGATTCTTTCAAATCAGGGTTTGATAAAATTATAATTTTGCCCTTGAGATGCAATAAGTCTTTTTCAAGCAAAAATCATTAGTAACCGCTTTAAATACTTTGTAATCATCAAAATCAATCCAAGGAGCAACAATCTCCCCTTTTTGATGATGACAAAATACTTGAGCAAAAGCATATATAAAGCATTGAGCATGAATTTCAAATTTATGAAGATGCATTATTTAAGTACTATAGCCATGTATTGGAATGAAATGCATCATAGGTAGTTTAAAGATAAATGTAAATTTTGCTACCAATTTAAAAATGCTTATTTATGCATTTGCTTATATTGCTCATTTGCCTAACAATTTGCTTATTGCTTAACAATTTAAAAATTTGCTCATTTGCTTAATAGTTTGAAAATTTGCTCAATTTGCTTAATAGTTTGAAAATTTGCTCAATTTTTGCTTAACAGTTTGCTCATCTCATTTGCTCATTTGATTCTTTACTCCCTCTTTTTGACAGCATTAATTGAGATTTTTTTTACGCCCCCTTTATTTTGAATATATTTTCTCTAATCCTTCCTTTTGATGGGATTAATTTTACTTCTTTAGCTCTTGATTGCTTATCTCTCTATTGCTTATTATTTTGCTCCCCCTTAATATAGCAATCATAAAAGATATACCAATTGGATACCATATTGCAATTTATAGTATTTTACACCATAGATATGAGTTATGTTGCATGCACATCATCGAAAGTCATTCATTGAAAGTCAAAGAGTATATATTTTTAATCAAAAAGTGACTGATTACATAGTTGTTCCAATATATATACCAAAATACAAAAGTCAATCAGTCAACATCATTACATGGCCCAAAAGATAGATCCTAGACTAAAACTAAAGAAAAGACTAACTATACAGGATCTAGTAGAGATCATGACTGGATGGATCAGAGTCAGATGAATCAGAGATGGGGTGAGGAGATGAAGGATCACGACCAAGGGCACATCCTCAACCCCGTCTGCCTTTGCCACGGGTGGAGGTGCCGGCACGACTGGACGGGTGAGAAGAACCTGAAGGCTGAGAAGCAAAAGATTGAGCTACAAGAGAGAGTCTGATGGTGTCTAGAAGGTTTAAGGCTCTCGAAACTGACTGTAGTAGTACAGTAAACTGGGTGGAAGCATGCTCACTACAGCCTCTGATCTCTCTCCTCAGAAAGTCAAATCTGCCTCTAAGACTCCTCGCAGTCTGGCTGCCTCCGCAGATAGGTCTGAGACCTCAGTGATGTCCCCATGTGATTGTGAATGGGCTAGATCTAGTACTTGCCTCTGCAAGTTGAATACTCTGGCAGTCAGTCTCACCACACAACCCTCAAGCTGCTCGATACGAGCTGACTGAACAGAAATCATCTGGAACACAGTGGAGATATGGGGGATCAGTGCCTGATCAGATATATCATGAACTGCCGATTCCTGAGCAGAAGCTGATGTACCCATCTGACGAGACAATATAGAAGCCACACACTGAGATATCATTTCTATCTGATCGTCAGCCAATCTGATCTCTGAGGGGAGTGCTCTGCTGTTTGGCTGCTGGACTGGAGTGTGCCTCCTCGTAGACTCTGATGGGCCAGCCTTGTGATCCGAAATGAACTGAATGTCTGGAGAAGCTGTCCTGAGATCACAGAGGGGTGAGGGTGGTCCTTCTTCCTCAGCTCTGTCCTCAGCTCTCTCTTCTACACCTTTAGTCCAACGACCATCTGTCTTAGTAAATCCCATGCAGTGCAAAGTATGTTGGTTGATGGTGTCAGAGTGAGAAAGCCTAGCTATTGCCTCCCCTCAAAACTAACTCCAAACCTCCTGAATACTAAAGTGAGGGCCATACCGAAAGGCAGATGTGCCTTGGATCTATTCAGGGTTTCTCTCATAGCCTCAATCATTAATGCTGGGAGGTTCAAGGGGGTTTGGGTAATCACATGAAACATAATGCAGATGTCTTGGCCTGAGAGGAGATCATGTCTACCACTTCTAGGGAAGAATAGCTTTGTTACCATTTGATGTAGTATCCTCATCTCAATGGAAAGGATCTTGGCCTCTAACTTGTTTAGGCTTCCCGAGAAGGTTCTTTCTAGAATCACATTAATTTCCTCTTCCTTGACTGGGAGTTCCATGTTAGAGTATCCCTCATAGGGTAAATGAAGAATTTCTCCCAAAAGCATAGGATCTAGATAGATTTCTATACCCTTAACAGTGGATCTTACTGTTTCATTGCCATAGCTCAAGTTCAGATAAAATTCTCTAACCAGATCCACATGGGTAATTTCTTTAAGTGAGCAGTAGAATTTTCAACCTTGATCCTTGATTTTTGAACCGACAGAGAACCCCTCTTTTTCAAAAAATCTGAAATCTATATTTTTCTCGGGTTCTACCTTCCTACCAGATAAGAGAATCTTACTGGGGCTTATTGGAGATCGAGAAGTAGCTGGAGCAGATGTCAGAGCAGGGATTGAAGCTGATGAGGTCTCGATTGCCTGTCTCTTTCGGTGCACACCTTCTTCCAACCCGTGGACCAATTTTCTTCTTTGTGGGAGCTTCATTTTCGGAGCCATTTCCACAACCAGAGCAAGCAAGGATCTTAGGAGATCAAATGTGTGAGGAGATAGAGGGTTTTTAGGGGGAAAGATAGGGATTTTTGGAGGAGTGATATCCCGAATTTGAAGAGACGGGTGGAATCTAGGGCACGCTCAAACTGCTCCACATAAGGGAGGAGATGTGGAAGAACTTGATTCCTAAGGGTCGATTTGAGGTGTAAGGGGTGATGGGAGAAGAGTCTAGAGGAAAAGCTTGGGTTTGGAGAAGAAGAGGAGGGGACCTATGGCTTGGAGGAAGGAAGAAGATGGAAGAATGAGTCAGCTCAAGAATGGATTTTCAACAAAAAGAAAGAGAGCCCATGGGATTTGGCCAGAAATTATAAGTTTGCCCTTGGGTCGACCCTAGGGGTCGACTCATGGCTCACAGAAATCCAGAAAAATGATGAAATAATTTTTAAAAAATTCAAAACTTTAGGAGAAGGATATTTACTCAATGATCAATTATGAGAATGATAATTTTGAGCTTTTAATCCCAAGAGAAATGTTGAGAATTGAGTTCAAAGAGTTTTTGACATTGATCCCTTGGGATCAGATAGACATTTAAGCAGATGGATCAAGAATTCCTAGTTCTCTCCTAATTTTACAAAATCTATCTTCACTTAGGGCCTTTGTAAAGATGTCAGCTAATTATTTTTCAGTACAAACATAGTCAAGAATTATATCTTTATTTTGAACATGTTCTCTTATGAAATGATGCCTGATTTCAATATGTTTAGACCTAGAATGCTGAATAGGATTTTTAGTAAGATTTATAGCACTAGTGTTATCACATCTTATGGGAGTTTCATTAAGTTTGATACCAAAATCTTTGAATTGTTGCTTAATCCAAAGATTTGAGCACAACAACTTTAACTGTAATGTATTCGGCCTCGACCATAGACAGTGCTACCGAATTTTATTTCTTGCTAAACCAGGAGATTAGGTTAACTCCAAAAATTAGCAAGTTCCACTAGTACTTTTTCTGTCTAATCTACATCCAACAAAATTAGCATCTGAATATCCTATTAAATCAATTAATGAGTCCTTAGAGTACCATAATCTTAGTGTTTGTGTATCATTTAAATATCTAAGGATTCTTTTAACTGCATTCAAGTGTGATTCTTTTGGATTTGATTGAAATCGAGCACAAAGACAAATACTAAACATAATATCAGGTCTACTAGCAGTTAAATATAGTAGAGAGCCAATCATACCTCTATAAAATTTTAAGTCTACACTTTTACCTTCTTCATCCTTGTCAAGCTTACATGAAGGGCTCATGGGTGTGCCAATTGCTTTGGAGTTCTCCATTCCAAATCTTTTGAGTAATTTTCTTATGTACTTTCTTTGGATGATGGAGATTCTTTCCTTTGTTTGTTTGATTTAGAGTCCGAAGAAGAATGTAAGTTCTCCCATCATACTCATCTCGAACTCCCCCTGCATGAGCTTTGCAAAATTTTGACAAAGAGTTTCATTAGTAGACCCAAAAATAATGTCATCAACATATATTTGTATAATTAATATATCATCTTGATTTTTTTAATGAAAAGAGTTGTGTCTACATTACCTCTTGAAAAATCATTATTTAGTAAAAATTTACTTAGCCTTTCATACCAAACCCTGGGTGCTTGTTTCAAACCATATAGAGCTTTATTTAATTTAAAAACATGATTAGGAAAAGCATGATTTTCAAAACCTAAGGGTTATTCTACATAGACTTCTTCAGCAATATATCCATTTAAAAAGGTACTTTTGACATCCATTTGAAATAATTTAAATTTCATAAAGCAAGCATATGGAAGTAGAAGTCTAATTCCTCTAATCTAGCAACAGGTGCAAAGGTCTCATCAAAATCAATTCCTTCTTCTTGATTATAACCTTTAGCAACCAATCTTGCTTTATTTCTTATTACATTTTCATGTTCATCTAATTTATTCCTAAAAACCTATTTTGTACCAATTATTGAATAATTTTTAGGTCTTGATACTAAAGTCCATACATTATTTCTTTCAAATTGATTAAGTTCCTCTTGCATTGCATTAATCCAATTATAATCTTTTTCAGCTTCTTCAATAGTTTTAGGTTCAAGATGAGAGACAAAAGCAAAATGATTGAATGTATCTTTAAGTGAAGAACGAGTTCTTACACCCTATGAAGGATCACCAATAATTAGTTCCTTGAGGTGATTGTGAACATACCTCCATTCTTTAGGTAGATCATTTGTACCTTGAGGTTGTTCTTGTTGTTCTTCACCTCTCTCATCCTATTTATCTTCATGTTCCTTATCATCTTGAATTGTTGAATCTTTTAGAGTGATCTCCTTCATCCCTTTTATAAGAGGATTTGCATCATCAACACCTTCATTCTTCTTGAAGGAAGATCATTAGATTCATCAAAGACAATATGTATTGACTCCTCTACTACTAAGGTTCTTTTGTTGAAAACTCTAAAAGCTTTACTAGAGGAGGAGTAACTAAGAAAGATTGCTTCATCGGATTTTGCATCAAATTTTTCAAGTCTTTCTTTACAATTGTTTAACACAAAACATTGGCAGCTAAAAATATGAAAATATGCAATATTAGATTTTCTTCCTTTCCAAAGCTCATAGGAGGTTTTCTTTAAAATTTGTCTAATTAAAGCATGATTTAAAATGTAACATGCTGTGTTAATAGCTTCCGTCCAAAAGTATCTTGGAAGGTTGCTTTCACATAGCATGGTATGAGCCATTTCTTCTAGGGTTCTATTTTTCTTTCTACTACTCTATTTTGTTGGGGTGTCCTAGGTGCAGAAAAATTATGGCCTATTCCTTTTTCATCACAAAATTTTTCAAAGTCTTGATTTTCAAATTCAGTTCCATAATCACTTCGAATATTTTGAATTAAAAATCCTTTCTCATTTGTGACTTTTCGATAGAATTTAGAGAAAACTTGAAAAGTTTCATCCTTGTGTGCCAAAAAAAAAACCCATGTAAAATAAGAGAAATCATCAATAATTATAAAACCGTATCATTTTCCTCCTAGACTAGTAGTTCTAGTAGGTCCAAATAAATCTATGTGCAAGAGTTCTAATGGTCTAGAAATTAAAACAATATTTTTAGATTTGAATGAAACTCTTGTTTGTTTACCTAGTTGGCATGTATCACAGATTCTATCCTTTTCAAAGTTCAATTTTGGCAAACCAAGAACCAATTCCTTCTTAATGAGTTTTGAAAGTGAATGCATGCTAATATGTGCAAGCCTACGATGCCAAAGCCAACTAATCTCATTAATCTTGGCATTCAAGGATACTAGGCATTGCATGTTTATCTTAGATAGATCATTCAAATCTACCATGTAAACATTACCATGTCTATGTCCAACAAATTTGATGCCTTCATTAATAGGACTAGTTACAATGCAAACAGAAGATTCAAAAATAACTTTATATCCTTTATCACAAAGTTGACTAATGCTTAGTAAATTATGCTTTAAACCATCTACTAATAAAATATTTTCAATGTACTTGGAGGGAGTGATACCAATGTTACCTATACCGATGATCTTTCCTTTATCGTTGTCTCCAAAGGTGACCATCCCTCCATTCTTAGCATCAAGTGTGATGAATTTGGATTCATCACCGGTCATGTGTCTCGAGCATCTGCTATCAAGATATCATTTTCTGTTTGCTCCTTGGGATGCTAGACACACCTGCAGACAAAAGTCAAGTGTTTGCTTTAGGTACCCAAGCTTTCTTGGATCCTTTTTGGTTAGTCATAATGGTTCCTTTTGAAACTCATATTTTTTTTACATTTGAGTTTACAGATTTGTTAGAGAAACAAGTGTATGACTTGTGTCCTACTCTACCACATTTGAAACAAGTAATATTAGAAAACTTGTTACTTGAGGAGTTTACATAGATATTTTTCAGATACTTTTGTTTCTTCAAGGGTTATATCCAAGTCCAGTCTTATCATACACGACCTTTTGATTTTTAAGAATCATATTAAATTTATTAGAACTCAAGGTAAATTTTTCAACTATTGGTTTTAGCTTGAGAATTTCATTCTTTAAATTTTGATTTTCTTGAAGCAGGGTAGATTTTTCAATTGAAATGCTCTCATTTTGTTTCAGTAAGGATTGATTTTTTGATTTTAGATCTTTGTTCTTTATCCCTAGTTTCTTTAGTTCATCAATTAAATCATAAAAAGTTTCATGAAGTTATTCAAAGATAAAGTCACTAGGAGTTTTGGAATTTACCTCATTTTCGTGTGCCATAAGGCACAAGTTGGCTTGTTCAGTTGAGTCTTCCTCTTCGGAGCTTGAGTCATCACTTCCAATCCAAGTGGCTATCATGGCCTTCTTCTTGTACTTCTTGGGACCCTTCTTCAGTTGTGGGCATTCAAACTTGAAGTGTCCCGGTTTCTTGCATTCATAGTAGATAAGGGGTTGGTCTTTATCCTTTTCTTTGCTATGCTCCCCTTTTGTGAGTGGCCTCTTCCTCATTCCTTATTTCTTTTTCTTCAAAAACTTCTTGAATCTCCTGGTAATGAGAGCCATCTCTTCATCCTGCTCTTCATTTTTAGTGTCATCAGTTTCTTCATCTAGTTGAGTTGTAGATTTGAGGGTGATTGTTCTCTTCTTTTTGACTTCTTCCTCTTGATGTTATTTTATGCTTAACTCATGTGTCATCAGTGATCCAAGAAGCTCTTCCAAAGGTAGGATGTTCAGATCTTTGGCTTCTTGGATAGCGGTCACTTTGGCTTCTCAAGTTCTTAGTAAGGATCTGAGAATCTTTCTCACAAGCTCACTGTTAGAATAGGACTTATCAAGACTCTTTAAACTATTTATAATATCAGTAAAATGTGTAAACATTTCAGTTATAGACTCATCATGCTCCATTTTAAACAGTTCATATTTATGCATGAGCATGTTAATTTTGGACTCCTTTACTTGATTAGTTTCTTCATGGGTTACTTCTAATCTATCCCATATTTCTTTAGCAGACAAGCAAGTTGAAATGCGATTAATTTTATTAGCATTAAGAGCACAATATAGAACATTCATAGCCTTAGCATTTAGTTGGGCCATTTTCTTATCAACCTCATCCCAATCTTTTTCGGGTTTGGTTGATTCCACATCATCAATAATTTTAGTGGATGTGTGAGGGCCGTTTACTATGATACTTCACATATCATAGTCGAGTGCTTGAATGAAGATTTTCATCCGAGCTTTCCAATAGGTATAGTTGGATCCATTGAAAAGTGAAGGTACTGCCCTTCGGCTAGAGAAGTGCCAACTTGAGTTGCCATAGATCTTTAGCTCTTTGATTGGTTAGATCAAAGTAGGGCTAGAGCACCGGGCTCTAATACCACTTGTTGCCCAGCTATACAACCCAAGAGGAGGGGGGGTGAATTGGGTTTCTAAAAATTTTAACCTTAACTTATATCTTATAAAAATTGTTTAACAATAGCAAAATAAATAAGGAGAGTATAGTTGATTCAAGACAAATGGTTAAATATAAGAATGCAATAGAATAAAAAAATTCTAAAGAAGAGCAATTAGGCACAACACAAACAAGAGGATTTATAGTGGTTCGGTGCCAACCTTGCACCTACATCCACTCTCCAAGCTCCTACTTGGAAATTTCAATCCACTAACTTGTATTCAACCAGAATACACTCATCGGAACCTCCAACTCTAGCTATCCCAAACTAGTCCACTTATTTTTCGGGTACAAGCCATCCCAATACACTCCGATTCAAGGTTCGGATCAACCTTTCCATATTTTGGAATCCTTCCAAAATAAAAACAATAACTCAAAAAGAGTATTACAATTAATAGCACAGAAAAATACACAAGAAGCTCCTTTAATGAGCGAATGAGACTTTAAATACACTTTACTCAAATAGAAGAACCCTCTTTCTGATTTCCTCAAGGTGGTTGAAGATTTGAATGAGCACTTGAGGAGTTGGTGAGCTTGAATTAAAAGCTTCTTGAATACTTTGAGTGGGCTCTTGCTTAGGGCTGAAAAGTATGCTTGAAATCCTCTTTTCAAAAATCCTTCTTCTTGATGATTCCCATCTTTTTGTCCCTTTTATAACTTTTAAGAATGGTGGAGAGTAATCTGGACTGAAATAGAGCTGTTAGATCACATTAAATGAGCATTAAATGCACTTAAAATGGGTTAAAAACTAACCGTTGCAGAACTTTCCCGTTACAGGGGTCGACTCATGCTCATGGGTCGACTCATGGGGTCGACCTCTGTGAAAAATAGCACAAAATAATGGTTCTATAATTTTGGCCTAAAAATAGCAGAGGTCGACTCATGGGTCGACTCATGCCTGGGGGTCGACCCATGGGGTCGACTCACAGACTGTGCCAGCCAAAAAATTCTGTGTGCCAATCAGTCCTTTGTGCCATGAGTCGACTCATGGGGTCGACTCAAATTTTCAAACATGAATATCTTTCAAAATACATGTCCAAAAACTATAAAATTTTCTTCAATGGATCACAAATCTTTTGTTCTAGCACTTGATGCTTTCAAATCAGGGTTTGGTAAAATTATGATTTTGCCCCTGAGATGCAATAAGTCTTTTTCAAGCGAAAATCATTAGTAACCCCTTCAAATACTTTGTAATCATTAAAATCAATCCAAGGAGCAACAAAACTAAATGATATTTTTTTATGTTGCTGATGAACAAAAAGTATTTGTCAGCCTTAAAACAGTCTTTTTGAAAAAAAAATTTCTTGAGAAAGGATTAATACCTCTAAGGTGGAACTTGATGAAGTTTAACAGATAGAATCGACATAATCTAGTAAACCCACATAACTGAATTGATGATGTCAAATCCAAAACCTGTTGTAGAGGCACTATTAAGGAGATCTGATAGAGTATCGCATCAATCGGACAGATACTACTATTTTTTGATCCAGAATGGAGATCTTGTTGAACTCGATGAGAATAATGAGGATCCGATCACTTATATGAATGCAATGCAGAGATCTGACTCTGACAAATGGCTTGAAGCTGTGAAGTCTAAAATGGAGTCCATGAAGATCAATGATGTGTGGACATTAGTTAACCCACCTGAAGGGATTAAACCCATAGGGTGTAAATGGATCTTCAAAAAGAAGAGGAGCGCAAACGAAAAGGTGGAGACCTATAAAGTTCATTTGGTTGCCAAGGGTTATCATCAAAATGTGATAGATAGATGTGAAAATATCTTTTCTAAATGAGAGCTGAAAGAAGAAGTGTATATAATATAGCCTGAAGGTTTACATCCACAGATGAGTCCAAAGTGTGCAAACTTCAGAGATCCATTTATGGATTGAAGCAAACATCTAGGAGTTGGAACATGCATTTTGATAAAGTTATCAAAATGTATGGCTTCATTAGGAATGGAAAAAAACCCTGCATTTACAAATGGATAAATAATTTTATGGTGATATTTTTGTTCTGTATGTGGATGATATTCTTTTAATCGGGAATGACATTTCTTCATTATAAGGAATAAAGGTTTGGTTCTCAATTCTCTATGAAGGATCTGAGAGAAGCATCCTATATCCTTGGGATGAAGATCTATAAAGATAGATCGAAAATATTGCTTAGATTATCCCAGTCCACGTACATAAACACCGTGCTGAAGCGATTCAGTATCAAAAATTTGAAGAAAGGTTATCTCTCGATAGGCCATGAAATTTCTCTCTCGAAGAGGGATTGTCCGATAACTCCTTAATAGAGAGAGTATATGAATAGAATTTCATATACTTCGCTGTGGGTTCTATAATATATACTATGACATATACAAGATCAGATGTGGTATACTCACTAGGGTAGTGAGTAGATACCAATCTGATCCAGGAAAAAATCATTGGAAGGTCGTAAAGACATCCTTAAGTATTAAAAAATATTAAGGACAGTGACTTGTTTATAGTAAAACTGATTTGAAACTAGTGGGATTCATCGACTCCAGCTTTCAGTCAGACCATGACGATAGCAAGAGTATATCGGGATATATTTTTACCCTGAATGGTGGAGTAATCTGTTGAAAAATTTTAAGCAGTACACCATGGCTGACTCTATTTGTGAGGCAGAGTATATCACGGTATTTGATGCTGCAAAGAAAGCTTTATGGCTGTAAAAGTTCATCAATAAGCTCAGAGTGGCACCCTCCGTTGATGGCCCTATCCTGTTATACTGCGACAGCACTAGAGCTATTGCTCAAGCCAGAGAGCCGAAGTCCCATTAGTGTACCAAGCATATTCTGTGTGCTACCACCTTATCTGAGAGATTGTGGATCGGGTGATGTCGACCTTCAGAAGATTGATGGAAAGGAGAACCTGACTGATCCATTTACTAAAGCTCTTGGAATCAAAGAGCTTGATGATCACAAGTCAAGATGGGTATACGATACTGTACCAATTGATTTTAGTCCAAATGAAAGTTGTTGAAAATTATATCCCAAAGTCAATTGTCAGTCTATTGATGATTGTGCTCATATTTTACATTGTATATAAATTTTTATTAATAAAAATTATTTAGCTTTTTCATCACATTTTGTCCATCTTCTTAGAACTCCTGTGCTGTGATGAAATCCTTAAGACTTTATTTAATCAATAAAGAAAGATTTATCATTTAGTCATTAAAACATATTCGCAATCAAATGATATGCTATTAATAGGATGATAGTGATATCAAGTATAGGTCATTATATGCCATATGGATTGGTTATCCTCTTAATCAAGAAGTATAGAAATACTGGTATGGCAAGTAGATGGAATGTAGGGGTTCATTCGCATCGAATGTGACTAAATATCGAGCACTCTGCTATCAAGAGTAACTCATAAAGGATATGGGTATAAGTATCCCAACGACCTGAGATCACCATGATGACTTGTAAGCAACTCACTATACTTTGGTGTCAAACCATCTGAATTTTTAATTCAGTGACTGAAGATTTTTGGATGCAGTCAAGTACTTATCAAGTCAGTGTGTGAGTCAAAATGGAATTGACCACTCTGAATAAGTAGGAGTTAATACATCAGTATATTTCAATTTAGTAAAATCTTGGCCAGAATAATCCATATGATAGATTTGAAAGGTTGAAATACAATGTCGTCGACTATTTTAGGATTGACAGTGAAACTCCAGGTCATCTTGAGCATTAGAGTCAAAGAGATAAATTATACAGTTACCATACACTAGTACGTTCTAGAATATTGCTTTGCAATCTTTCGATCTATCCAGATGTCGGATCCCATTGCTAGATGGTTATATTGATTAGTAGAGAAATTTATTTTTATGCTACTAGCTTAGGTTCAAACTTATGGGATCACACATATTAGAAGATTCAGTCTGATCGAATGGCTGAAGAGTCCCATTGGATTGGGACTCTACTGAAGAGTTTCATTAGATTGGAACTCTGGAAGACAGTCCCACTGGACTAGGACTCTACTGTTAATAAAAAATTATTAACAATTAGATTGTTAATTGACTTAATTTGATTGAGCAAAGAGATTCGGATCAAGTTTAATTGAATTGGATTCAGTTTGACTTGGATTGGATTTGATTAGATCAAGCCTAATTGTAAGAAAAATTTATTCCTAATTTGATTAGGATTTGGATTCAGTTAATTGCTAATTGGGTTAGGAATTTATTGAGAAAATTATGTTCTTAATTAGATTAGATTCCTTCCTCTCATTGGGTCCAAACTAAATTTGATTTGGATTGGAATAAAATTAGAAACGAAGGTCCTAGCCAACTGGGACTCTCTCCCTTGTGCATGCCCTAAGTCCCACTCTATCTCTTTAATGCAAAAAAGTTTTGTATGGAATTTTTTGGGCATGAGAATGGCGGGTGCAAGAGGGGTGGGCGGCACTCACGATGAGTCATAGTTTTTGTCTCATTTCTGATTTGAATTTGATCCAAGTCAAAGTTAAGGAGATAAGAAAGAAAGAGATCGGATTTCTTGGAATCTTTTGGGGGTGCCAAATATTTTTTTCTATTTGCATTGAGGTGTTGGTTGGCATGAGAAAGATCTGCTTTCTTTCTCACACCATTACACAATTTTACAAAAAGGTGGGATGCCCCATATGGATGTCGCATGGGATTGATTGGTGCCTCCTCTTAACTCTAAACCTTAGCCCCATCTATAAAATGGGGGGTCCAATAGTTGGACGCCCCAATGAGAAATAGTTGAAATTGATTTCTTCTACATAGCTCTCTCCTTTCTTCTCTTCCTCCATTAATTCTTCTCCCTCTCTAGAGTGCCTAAGAGATCAAGAGAAGAAGAAGGAGATCAGCCATCAAAGATCTTTGCAAGCTAGCACTCCCGAGGAGTCTGATCAGCAACCGTTCTTCGTGTGGATTATCTGTAGAGATCGGACATCTTTGTGCGGCTATGAGCAATCTGAAGAAGCTCCTATCTACATGATAAAATTATAGAGATCAGCAACTCATGCTTCGATAATGAATTCTGAACTCGTTAGATTAGGTTTGATTAGATCTAAGGGTTAAATCTATTAGAAAATATATCCAAAAGCCAATCGTCAAGCTGTTGATGGTTGAGCAACCAAGTATAGTAATTGATTTGTTAATAAATAAAATATATTTGATATTTTCATCATAAGCTTTCATCTTCTAATGAACTCCGTTGTTATGATGAAGTTCTTAGGACTATTCAGATTCGATAAAGAGAGAATTTATCGATTAGTCCCTAAAACTGTTCATGACCAAATGATAGGTTGTTAATAAGGACGACAGCTTCTATCAAGCATAGGTCGTTGTAAGCCATATGGGTTGGTTGTCCTCTTAACCAAAGAGTGTGGAGATACTGGTATGGCATACAGGTGAGATATAAGGGTACATCATCATTGAACGTGACCAACTCCAGAGTATTCTGCTGTCGAGAATGTCTCTAATGGGATATAGGTATAAGTGTCCCTTAGACTTGAGATCGCCTCAGTGACTTGCAAGCAACTCACTGTGCTTTGGTACTGAACTAATTGAATTTTAATTCAGTGACGGAAGGCTTCTGGGCATAGTCAAGTACTTATGAAATCAGAGTATGATTGAGATGGGATTGACCACTCCAAGAGTTAGAGAAGAATGAGTCACTATATTTAATTTAGCAAAACTTGGCTAGGATAATCATCAGATGGATTTGATATTTTGAAATACAATATGAACAACCTGATCAGAATTGATAATTAAACTCTGAAGTATCCTATGATCCTTTTGGTCAAGGGGATGAATTATATGAAAACTATATCCGCATAGGTTCTAAGGATGTTGTTCTACACATTCGACCTATCCGATCGTCGGGTACCATTTCTAGATGATCACTTCGACTGGTATAAAAATTTATTTCTATACTACCACTTAGGTTCGAACCTATGAGGTCACACACATTAAAGTTCATGATCCGATCAGATGGTTGATCAATGATTAAGAATCATTCTAGGGTTAAATGATCAATACGATTGACATTTGACCTAGTACAAGTGTTGCAGGAGGATCAATTAGCAATTTGATTGCTAATTGGCTTATTTGATTAAGCCAATGGATTGAGATTAAGTCTAATTGAATATTATTTAATTAGATTTAGTTTAGACTTGATTGGATCAAGTCTAATTGGTTTATTGGATAAGCCAAGTGCAAGAAAAAAACTAGTCTTAGTTCAATTAGGACTTGGGTAAACATAATTTCTAATTTGATTAAAAAATTAAATCAAATTTAAATCTAATTTAATCTGATTAAATTAGGTTTTAATTGGGTTAAGACTTATTTTAATTGGGTTGATCTAATTTTAGTTTGATTTGATTTGAGAAACCAAATTAAAACAAGTCATAAGATAGAATCCTAGTAAGACTAGGATTCCACCTTGCGCCACATAAGCCCCCCCTGCCCTCTCTCTTATTCCATACCAATCTCCTCTTATTTTGTGTGACAAAAGCCCTCTCCCAGGTCTTTCCCACATCCAAAAGATTTTCTCTCTTCTTTCATACATGGAAAGTGGTTGTGGATCAAATCAAAGTAGGAATAAGTTTGGATTTCAAATTCTATGAGATAGAGTTTTAGAAATCCAAAACTCTTTCCTTTTTGTACCAAATTTATCCAAATTTTTTTTGAGATTTTTATAACTTTTATGGAACATATTTTCACCCTTTTCTGGTGGTTCATGCATAAAAATAAAGAGGAGGTGCCCAAGAGTTGGGCACCCCTTATCTTACTATGTTTGGATAAGCCTTGACTAGGTATTTGACCTAGACAAGGACTCTATCATATCTCTTTCTATAAAATGAGTTTCTTCATTAAATTTTTGGTGAACACAAAAATTTGAGAGTCCTTTGGGGCATCCAAAAATTAGAGAGAAAAACTTTTGGGTCATAGAGATATAATAGACACAAGATAGGGTGTCTAGGAGAGAGTAAAGAGAAGAAGAAGAGGGTCTTCTTCTAGGGTTGTTAGTTTCATCTCTTTCCTTCCTCCATCTTGAGTTTTCTGAGAGCGTCTCAGATCTAAAACTCCTCCTCCTACTTCTCATCTTTGAAAGAGTTCAAATCAAAAAGAAAGAGGTACCTGATCAACCATCGAAGAAGGATCAGCGCAGTACTAGCATACTGTGCTGATTTCCTGAAGCAGGACTTCTGATCGAGATTCGTGGGCTCGTGTGGATGACTCCTAGAGATCGAACGCATGTGTGGTTTGCAATATCATCTTCAAACCCAGATTAGTAAAGTTATAATGTCTAACTTACAAGGTAATAGATCTGATCTATTGTTTAATACATACATTAGATGTAGTATAGAAATATGTTGATATGATCAACATGTAGTTGATGCTCTATATATTTTAATTTTTGATTTAATGCTATGTAATAATCATGTAATAAATATTAGATCTAGAGATTTTCTGATTTTAAAAAATAAATTTTAATTTATTTTAGTCTTCCACTGCCTGATTTTGAAAAAGTTTCAAGATCTAACCCTTTTTCAAGATCTAACCCTGAAACCCTAGATCTGGTTCCTTCAATTGGTATCAGAGCCTAGGTTGTTTATTACATGATTATTTATACATGCTTAGATTATTTCTTAGATTATATCTAATTTATAATCTGATTATTAAATCTAAAATTAAAATTTTAGATCAATCATGAACTACAAGGTTATCCTGCTGTAAGGTTTACCTCTTACAGTGCAAAGGTTGTCCTAGTTTGTGTAGATCTATCTTTAATCATAAATTTATTTGATATGATCTTGATTAAATTTATAATTTTTAATTTAAAAAATATTTAAATCTAAAATAAAATATTTTTGTTAATAATTTTTATGCAAAAAAATTGTTTAAAGTTGAAATTGTTTCAATTATATGAACCTGTTTAGATTAGATCTAAAGTAATTTCATATTTATTTTATTTGTATCTTAATTATGAATCAAACATGCAATATCGTTAGTAGAACCATATTGTAAAATTATTTTATAAATATGAAAATTATTTTCGAAAAGCCGAACCCAACCCTCAGCCCAAAACTTAATTAAGAATTAAGAAGTTGTTTGATTAGGTTCTAGGATTGTGAATTGAAGAACCTAAGACACAAACCATAACACATTGGATTAATGGGTTAGTGAGAATTAGGTCTATTAATTGGGTTAGACCTATGGTTAGATTAAAGATGGACTTAATTAGAGAATTGACTAAATCTAATCAATTATTATCTTAGATTAGATCAAGGATTTCTCTAGATCAATTACAATAGTTGTAGTTAGTCAAGTCCATATCTTTAACGAAACCAAATAGACTTGATTCTTGGCTAAGCGGTCTAGCACGAACTGTTAGGTTGATCTAATCGAAATTAATTAAATCAGTTAGTGTCTAAGGTAAACCAGACCGGTGATTTTTAATTGGGAGCCCGCTTACCTGGCCATTTTTGATGGTGTCTAAGGCAAGCTTTGGCTGACCCTCCCACTGATCGAACTTACCTGGCCTTTTGGTGAAATTATATTTTGATCGGATCACTTGACTATTCGAGCTGACCCATGTCAGCTAGGTAAATCAGTGTGACTGATTTAGGTGCTCGTAGACCAGCCCTTTTAATGGTCTCCCTTAAGCTGACTTGGTGAAGCCAGTGGGAGGATCATGATAAGCTGGTTCATCTAACCTCATCCTCTAAATCATTTAAATTTTCTAAAATTATTAGGTCCTTAAAATGACAAAGTTATGGAGATAACTGAGTTATAGCCTCCTATTAAGGTGTTTGATAATGAGTCCATTAACTCAATAATCATTGCAGACCCAAAGGCACGGTGCTTGTTGACTAATGAAATTATCACTCATCATATGATAACTTAGAAGTGTCTCTCTGATGGTGGTTAGGTGAGCCAACCAAAGTTGGGCTTAATCATTCGTTGGTTAGATGCACCAAGTATGGTCATGTTAATGATTGGACCTAACCGGATCCTTACAATGGAGGCCAAAGCCTACTGATTAGGTTTTTGGGGCAAAATTAAAATTACTAAAAATTATTTAGAGAAACAATTGGTTATGAACCTACCCTTAGATATACATGGGTTGGCCAACCAAAGTTGGGCTTGTGTGCAGTCTAAGTGGATTCTAGTACCCACTAAAGAATTAGGGTAATTCCTTGAATTGGAGGTAGAGACTACCAATTCGAATAAAATAGTGGGAGAAATCTTTTAATTAAAGTCTAAATCTTTAGGTTTAATGAATCCATTACTAATTAGGTTATGATTTTTCTTTGAGCAGATATGGCCACTTCCCTATCGCTCCGATCATTGTTGGATAATGATAAGTTGGTGGGACCCAACTTCGGTAGCGGTATCGAAAGTTGAAGATAGTCCTAGAGCATGAACGGATCCTATATGTGATAATGAATCTTGCACCTGAGGAGCTAGCTGTCAATGCACGTGGAACAGTTAGAGACACTTACCAGAAGTTTCTCAGTGATCGAACCATGGTGTGCTGTATCATGCTGGCTGCCATGAGCGACGAGTTCAGTCGCAGATTCGAGACGGCTCAGCCAAAGGACATACTTCAAGTGTTGGAGGATGCCTTTGGCACACCCGATGACGTGGAGAGGCACAAAACTAGTTGTGCCATCTTCAATACTAAAATGTGGGATGGTGCCTCTGTCACTGATCATGTATTGTACATGATCGAGCTGATGGAACGATTGAGCAAGCTCGGCTTTTCCTTGCATAAGCAGCTTGAAAAAGATGCAATACTAAACTCGCTGCACAAGTCCTATCTCCCATTCCTCACTCATTATAGAATGACAAAGCCTGAAGTGAACTACCACGGGTTACTGGGGTTGCTTCAGAACTTTGAGAAGGATCACCAACTCCACAAGGAGTCGGTGAACTTAGTGGGAGGTTCGTCTTCTGGTTCTTGACCCTTTAAAAAATAAAAGAAGAACAAGAAGAAAAAAGTGAAAAAGGTGCAAGTTCAGGCTGGAACATCAGTGTAGGGCCAGACCAGAAAGATCAAGCCCGATAAGAGTCTATTCTACTGGCAAGCACCTAGATTAGATAGTGTGTGTCAGATATCTACTTATGGCACTATAGGCTAGGTCATATAAATAAGAATAGAATAAATAGGTTGACTCAAGAGAGAATCCTCGAAGTCAGTGATTGTGAATCACTTCCAACCTGTGAGTCCTGTCTTCTTGATAAAATGATCAAGTCATCTTTTACTGAAAAGGATGAGAGAGCTACTGAGCTCTTGGGCCTAGTACATACTGATGTATGCGGGCCCATGAGCATAAGTGCTAGAGGTGGATATTTCTACTTTATAACTTTCATGGATGATCTATCCAGATATGGATATGTCTATCTGATGAAACATAAGTCGGATTCATTTGAAATGTTCAAACGATTCCGAAGTGAAGTAGAAAAATAAACTGGAAAGAGCATTAAAACTCTTCAATCTGATCAAGGAGGAAAATATTTTTCTAGTGAGTTTCTCACATATCTAGGAGAGAATGAGATTCTCTCTCAATGAACTCCTCTAGGAACACCATAGTATAATGGTGTCTGAAAGGAGAAATCAGACTCTATTAGACATGATCCTATTCATGATGGATTTTGCCAACTTATCGATATCTTTCTGAGGATATGCACTCAAATCGACCTATTATCTATTAAATAGGGTTCTAAGTAAGTCTGTAATTAAGACTCCATATGAGATATGGACAGGGTGTAAGCCAGCACTTTCACACCTTAGGGTCTGGGGGTGCCCAGCCTATGTCAAACGATTAGTCACAGATAAACTTGGATCTAGGTCTGACAAATGCACATTCATCGGATACCCCAAAGAGATCAAAGGATATTTTTTCTACCATGCTGATGAACAAAAGGTGTTCATCAGCCTTAAAGCAATCTTTTTAGAAAAGAGTTCCTTGGTGAAGGAACTGTTGCCTCTAAAGTTGAACTTGATGAAGTTCAATAGGTAGAAGGACCGACACCAATAGCTGAACCTGAGTCAGATTTGATTAGATCAGATTCGAAGCTCAATGTACCTGCACCATTAAAGCAATCTAGTAGAGTATCGCATCAGTCGGATAGATACTACAGTTTCTTGATCCGGGATGGTGATCCCATCGAACTCGATGAGAACGATGAGGATCCGATCACCTATATGGATGCAATGTAGAGACCTGATTTCGAGAAATGGTTTGAAGCTATGAAATTTGAAATGGAGTCCATGAAGGTCAATGATGTATGGACATTGATTGACCCACCTGAAGGGGTTAAACCCATTAAGTGTAAATGGATGTTCAAAAAGAAAAGGGGCATAGATGGAAAGGTAGAGACCTATAAAGCTCGTTTGGTTATCAATGGGTATCATCAACGTTATGGTATTGACTATGATAAGATATTTTCTCCTATGGCAATGCTCAAATCTATTTGGATAATGCTTGCAATAGCTATCCATCTGGATTATGAGATCTGGCAAATGGATGTAAAGATAGCTTTCCTAAATGGAGAGCTGACCGAAGAGGTGTATATGATACAACCTGAGAGGTTTACATCCACAGATAAGTCCAAGGTGTGCAAGCTTCAGAGATCTATTTATGGATTGAAGCAAGCTTCTCAGAGTTAGAACATGTATTTTGATAAGGTGATCAAAACGTATGGCTTCATTAAGAATGGAGAAGAGCCCTACATCTATAAATGGGCAAATGATCCAGTTGTAGTATTCCTTGTCTTATACGTGGATGATATTCTCTTAATCAAGAATGACATCCCATACTGTAGGGAATAAAAGTTTGGTTGTCATCGCAGTTCTCCATGAAGGACTTGGGTGAAGCATCCTACATTCTAGGGATGAAGATCTATAGGGATAGATCTAAAAAGATGCT
>NC_026001.2:38833312-38965819 GCF_000442705.2 Elaeis guineensis | reverse complement strand
AATGTGTCCCAAAAAGCCAATCGTCAAGCTGTTGACGGTTGAGCAACCAAGTATTGTAATTGATTTGTTAATAAATAAAATATATTTGGCATTTTCATCATAAGCTTTCATCTTCTAATGAACTCCGTTGTTATGATGAAGTCCTTAGGACTATTTAGTTCGATAAAGAGAGGATTTATCGATTAGTCCTTAAAACTGTTCACGACCAAATGATAGGCTGTTAATAAGGACGACAGCTTCTATCGAGCATAGGTCGCTGTAGGCCATATGGGTTGGTTGTCCTCTTAACCAAGAGTGTGGAGACACTGGTATGGCATACAGGTGAGATGTAAGGGTACATCATCATTGAACGTGACCAACTCCAGAGCATTCTGCTGTCGAGAATGTCTCTGATGGGATATAGGTATAAGTGTCCCTTAGACTTGAGATCGCCTCAGTGACTTGCAAGCAACTCACTGTGCTTTGGTACTGGACTAACTGAATTTCTAATTCAGACGGAAGGCTTCTGGGCACAGTCAAGTACTTGCGAAGTCAGAGTGTGATCGAGATGGGATTGACCACTCCAAGAGTTGGAGAAGAATGAGTCGCTGTATTTCAATTTAGCAAAACCTTGGCCAGGGTAATCCATCAGATGGATTTGATATTTTGAAATACAATGTGGACAACCTGATCAGAGTTGACAGTTAACTCTGGGGTGTCCTATGATCATTTTGGTCAAGGGGATGAATTATATGAAAACTATATCCGCATGGGTTCTAAGGATGTTGTTCTACACATTCGACCTATCCGGTCGTCGGGTACCATTGCTAGATGGTCACTTCGATTGGTAAAAATTTATTCTGTGCTACGCTTAGGTTCGGACCTATGAGGTCACACACATTAGAGTTCATGATCCGATCGGATGGTTGATCAACGATTAAGAATCGTTCTAGGGTTAAATGATCAATACGATTGACATTTAACCCAGTGCAAGTGTTGCAGGAGGATCGATTAGCAATTCGATTGCTAATTGGCTTAATTTGATTAAGCCAATGGGCTGAGATTAAGTCTAATTAAATATGATTTAATTAGATTTATTTTGGGCTTGATTGGATCAAGTCCAATTGGTTTATTGGATAAGCCAAGTGCAAGGAAAAACTAGTCCTAGTTCAACTAGGACTTGGGTCAATCTAATTTCTAATTTGATTAGAAAATTAAATCAGATTTAAATCTAATTTAATCTGATTAAATTAGGTTCTTAATTGGGTTAAGACCTATTTTAATTGGGTTGATCTAATTTTGATTTGATTTGGTTTGGAAACCAAATTAAAACAAGTCATAAGATAGAATCCTAGTAAGACTAGGATTCCACCTTGCGCCACATAAGCCTTCTCCACGCCCTCTCTCTTATTCAACGCCAATCTCCACTTATTTTGTGTGACAAAAGCCCTCTCCCAGATCTCTCCCACGTTCACAAAAGGTCTCCTCTCTTCTTTCTTACATGGAAGGTGGTTTGGATCAAATCTAAAAGGAATAAGTTTGGATTTCGAATTCTATGAGATAGAGTTTTAGAAATCCAAAACTCTTTCAATTTTGCACCGAATTTATCCAAATTTTTTTTGGAATTTTATGGCTTTTAGGGTATATGTGCACCCTTTTCTGTGATCCATGCATGAAAATATGAGGAGGTGCTCAAGAGTTGGGCGTCCCTTAACTTGCCATGTTTGGATAAGCCTTGACTAGGTGTTTGACCTAGACAAGGACTCTATCATATCTCTCTATAAGATGAGTTTCTTTAAAATTTTAGAAAAGATAGATATTTGAGAGACCTTTGTCATCCAAAAATAGAGAGAAATACCTTTGGGTCGTGGAGATATAAAAGATGCAAGTTTGGGTGTCTAGAGAAAAACGTGAAGAAGAAGAGGGTCTTCTTCTAGGGTTTTTGTTTTCATATCTTTCCTCCCTCCATCTTGAGTTTCCTGAGAGATTCTCAGATCTGAAATCTTCCTTCTACTTTTCATCTTTGGAAGAGTCCAAATCAAGAAGAAGGAGGCACCTGATCAACCATCAAAGAAGGATCAGCGCAGTACTAGCATACTGTGCTGATTTCCTGAAGCAGGACTTCTGATCGAGATTTGTGGGCTCGTGTGGACGACTCCTAGAGCTGGACACGATGGTGGATTGCAACATCATCCTCAAGCCCAGATCAACAAGGTTAGAATGTCTAACTTGCAAGGTAATAGATCTGATCTATTGTTTAATACATACATTAGATGTAGTATAGAAACACGTTGATATGATCAACATGTAGTTCATGCTATATTTATATATTTTAATTTTGATTTAATGCTATGTAATAATCATGTAATAGGATCTTAGATATAGGGATTTTCTGATTTTAAAAAATAAATTTTGATTTATTTTAGTCTTCCGCTGTATGATCTTGAAAAAGTTTCAAGATCTAACCCTGAAACCCTAGATAAGGTTCCTACAATTGGTATCAGAGCCAGGTTCTTTATTACATGATTATTTATACATGCTTAGATTATTTTTAGATTAATTTAATTTATAATCTGATTATTAAATCTGAAATTAAAATTTTAGATCAATCACAAACTGCAAGGTTGTCCTGCTGTAAGGTTTACCCCTTACAGTGCAAAGGTTGTCCTAGTTTGTGTAGATCTAGCTTTAATCATAAATTTGTTAGATATAATCTAGATAAATTTATGATTTATTAGATTTAAAAATATTTAAATCTGAAATAAAAATCTCTTTGTTAATAATTTTTGTGCAAAAAATTATTTAAAGTTGAAATTATTTCAATTACATGAACCTGTTTAGATTAGATCTAAAGTAGTTTCATGTTTATTTCACTTGTATCTTGATTATGAATCAAACATGCAATATGGTTGGTAGAACCATATTGTAAAATTTTTTACATATATAAAAATTATTTTTTGAAAGCCAAACCCAACCCTCAGCCCAAAACTTAATTAAGAATTAAGAAGTTGTTTGATTAGGTTCTAGGATTGTGAATTGAAGAACCTAAGATACAAATCATAACACATTGGGTTAATGGTTAGTAGGAATTAGGTCCATTAATTGGGTTAGACCTATGGTTAGATTAAAATGGACTTAATTAGAGAATTGACTAAATCTAATCAATTGTTTCTTAGATTAGGTCAAGGATTCTCTAGATCAATTACAATAGTTGTAGTTGGTCAAGTCCATGTCTTTAACGAGAACCAAATGGACTTGATTCTTGGCTAAGCAGTCTAGCACGAACTGTTAGGTTGATCTAATAGAAACTAATTAAACCAGTTGGTGTCTAAGGTAAATCAGACCGGTGGTTTTTAATTGGGAGCCCACTTACCTGGCCATTTCTGATGGTGTCTAAGGCAAGCTTTGGCAGACCCTCCCACTGATCGAACTTACCTGGCCTCTTGGTGAAATTATGTTTTGATCGGATCACTTGACTATTCGAGCTGACCCATGTCAGCTAGGTAAATCAGTGTGACTGATTTAGGTGCTCGTAGACCATCCCTTTTAATGGTCTCCCTTAAGCTGACTTGGTGAAGCCAGTGGGAGGATCATGATAAGCTGGTTCATCTGACCTCATCCTCTAAATTATTTAAATCTTCTAAAATTATTAGGTCCTTAAAATAACAAAGTTATGGAGATAAATGAGTCATAGCCTCCCATTAAGGTGTTTGATAATGAGTCCATTAACTCAATAATCATTGCAGACCCAAAGGCCTGGTGCTTGTTGACTAATGAATTATCACTCAACATATGATGACTTGGAAGTATCTCTCTAATGGTGGTTAGGTGAGCCAACCAAAGTTGGGCTTAATCATTCGTTGGTTAGATACACCAAGTATGATCATGTTAATGGTTGGACCTAACCGGATCCTTACAGTGGAGGCCAAAGCCTACTGATTAGGTTTCTGGGCAAAATTAAAATTACTAGAAATTATTTAGAGAAACAATTGGTTATGAACCTACCCTTAGATGTACATGGGTTGACCAACCAAAGTTGGACTTGTGTGCAGTCTAAGTGGATTCTAGTACCCACAAGGAATTAGGGTAATTCCTCGAATTGGAGGTAGAGGCTACCAATTCGAATAAAATAGTGAGAAAACCTTTTGATTAAAGTCCAAATCTTTAGGTTTAATGAATAATTACTAATTAGGTTATGGTTCTCCTTTGTGCAAATATGGCCACTTCCCTATCGCTCCGATCATTGTTGGACAATGATAAGTTGGTGGGACCCAACTTCGGTAGCTGGTACCAAAGTTGAAGATAGTCCTGGAGCATGAACGGATCCTATATGTGATAATGGATCCTGCACTTGAGGAGCCAGTTGTCAATGCACGTGGAACAGTCAGAGACACTTACCAGAAGTGGCTCAGTGATCGGACTATGGTGCGTTGTATCATGCTGGCTACCATGAGCGACGAGTTCAGTCACAGATTCAAGACGGCTCAGCCAAAGGACATGCTTCAAGTGTTGGAGGATGCCTTTGGCACACCCGATGATGTGGAGAGGCACAAGACTAGTTGTGCCATCTTCAACGCCAAAATGCGGGATGGTGCCTCTGTCACTGATCATGTATTATACATGATTGAGCTGATGGAATGATTGAGCAAGCTTGGCTTTTCCTTGCATGAGCAGCTTGGGAAAGATGCAATACTGAACTCGCTGCCCAAATCTTATCTCCCATTCCTCACTCATTATAGAATGACAAAGCCTGAAGAGAACTACCACGGGTTACTGGGGTTGCTTCAAAACTTTGAGAAGGATCACCAACTTTACAAGGAGTCGGTGAACTTAGTGGGAGGTTCGTCTTCTGGTTCTCGACCTTTTAAGAAAGGGAAGAAGAACAAGAAGAAGAAAGTGAAGAAGGTGCAAGTTCAGGCTGGGACATCAGTGCAGAGCCAGACCAAAAAGATCAAGCCTGATAAGAGTCTATTCTACTGGCAAGCACCCTAGATTAGATAGTGTGTCAGATATCTACTTATGGCATTAGTGGCTAGGTCATATAAACAAGAACAGAATAAACAGGTTGACTCAAGAGGGAATCCTTGAAGTCAGTGATTGTGAATCACTTCCAACCTGTGAGTCCTGTCTTCTGGGTAAAATGATCAAGTCACCTTTTACTAAAAAAGGTGAGAGAGCTACTGAGCTCTCGAGCCTAGTACATACTGATGTATGCAAACCCATGAGCACCAATGCTAGAGGTGGATATTTCTACTTCATAATTTTTACAGATGACCTATCCCGATATATGTCTATCTGATGAAATATAAGTCGGATTCATTTGAAATGTTCAAACGATTCCGAAGTGAAGTAGAAAAACAAACTGGAAGAGTATTAAAACTCTTCGATCTGATCGAGGAGGAGAATACCTTTCTAGTGAGTTCCTCATATATCTAAGAGAGAATGGGATTCTCTCCCAATGAACTCTCCAAGAACACCACAGCATAATGGTGTGTCTGAAAGGAGGAATCGGACTCTGTTAGACATGGTCCGATTCATGATGGATTTTGCTAGCTTGCCGATATCCTTCTGGGGATATGCACTCGAATCAACCTGTTATCTGTTAAATAGGGTTTCAAGTAAGTCTGTAATTAAGACTTCATATGAGATATGGATGGGACGTAAGCCAGCACTTTCACACCTTAGGGTCTGGGGGTGCCCGGCCTATGTCAAACGATTAGTCACAGACAAACTTGGACCTAGGTCTGACAAATGCTCATTCATAGGGTACCCCAAAGAGACAAAAGGATATTTTTTCTACCATGCTGATGAACAAAAGGTGTTCGTCAGCCTTAAGGCAATCTTTTTAGAAAAGGAGTTCCTTAGTGAAGAACCGTTGCCTCTAAGGTTGAACTTGATGAAGTTCAACAGGTAGAAAACCGACACCAATAGCTAAACCTGAGTCGGATATGATTAGATCAGATCCAGAGCCCAATATACCTGCACCATTAAGGCGATCCGATAGTGTACCACGTCAGCCGGACAGATACTACAGTTTCTTGGTCCGAGACGGTGATCCCATCGAACTTGATGAGAATAATGAGGATCCGATCACCTATATGGGTGCAATGCAGAGACCTAATTCCAAGAAATGGCTTGAAGCCATGAAATCCGAAATGGAGTCCATGAAGGTCAACGATGTATGGACATTGGTTGATCCACCTGAAGGGGTTAAACCCATTGGGTGTAAATGGGTCTTCAAAAGAAAGAGGGGCGCAGACGGAAAGGTGGAGACCTATAAAGCCCATCTGGTTGCCAAGGGGTATCGTCAACGTTATGGTATTGACTATGATGAGATGTTTTTCCCTGTGGCAATGCTCAAATCCATTCGGATAATGCTTGCAATAGCTGCCATCTGGATTATGAGATCTGGCAGATGGATGTAAAGACAGCTTTCCTGAATGGAGAGCTGACTGAAGAGGTGTATATGATACAACCTGAGGGGTTTACATCCACAGATGAGTCAAGATGTGTAAGCTTCAGAGATCCATTTATGGACTGAAGCAAGCTTCTCGGAGTTGGAACATGCATTTTGATAAGATGATCAAAATGTATGGCTTCATTAAGAATGGAGAAGAGCCCTGCATCTATAAATGGGCAAATGGTCCAGTTGTGGTATTCCTTGTCTTGTAAGTGATGACATTCTCTTAATCGGGAATGACATCCCCGCACTACAGAGAATAAAAGTTTGATTGTCATCACAGTTCTCCATGAAGGACTTGGGTGAAGCATCCTACATCCTAGGGATGAAGATCTATAGGGATAGATCTAAAAGGATGCTTGGGTTATCCCAGTCCATGTACATAGACACTGTGCTGAAGAGGTTCAGCATGGAGAATTCCAAGAGGACTATTTACCGATAGGCCACGAATTTCTCTCTCTAAGAAGGATTGTCGACAACTCCTGAAGAGAGAGAGCGTATGAGTAGAGTCTCATATGCTTCAGCCGTGGGATCTATCATGTACGCCATAACATGTACAAGATCAGATGTGGCATACTCACTAGGAGTAGTGAGTAGATACCAATCTGATCCTAGAGAAAATCACTGGAAAGTGGTTAAAGCCATCCTTAAGTATTTGAGAAATACTAAGGACCAATGGTTGGTTTATGATGAGTCAGATCTGAAACTTGTGGGGTTCACAAACTCCAGCTTCCAATCTGACCATGATGACAGCAGGAGTGTGTCGGGTTATATCTTTACTCTGAATGGTGGAGCCATCTGCTGGAAGAGTTCCAAGTAGCATACTGTGGCAGACTCTGTTTGTGAAGCGGAGTACATCGCAGCATCGGATGCTGCGAAGGAAGCTGTGTGGCTGAGAAAATTCATCAACGAGCTCAGAGTAGCACCCTCCCTCGATGGTCCAATCCTGCTCTACTGCGACAGCACTGGTGCCATAGCTCAAGTGAAGGAATCCAAAGCACATCAGTGAACGAAGCACATCTTGCACCGCTTCCACCTGGTCTGGGAGATCGTGGATCGAGGTGACATCGACCTACAGAAGATCGACGGAAAGGAGAACCTAGCCGACCCCTTCACTAAAGCCTGGCAATAAAGGAGTTCGACAACCATAAGTCAAGATGGGTATTAGATACTGTGCCGAGTGGCTTTAGGAAAAGTGGGAGTTGTTGGGAAATGTGTCCCAAAAAAGCCAATCGTCAAGCTGTTGACGGTTGAGCAACCAAGTATTGTAATTGATTTGTTAATAAATAAAATATATTTAGCATTTTCATCATAAGCTTTCATCTTCTAATGAACTCCGTTGTTATGATGAAGTCCTTAGACTATTTAGATTCGATAAACAGAGGATTTATCGATTAGTCCTTAAAATTGTTCACGACCAAATGATAGGCTGTTAATAAGGACAACAGCTTCTATCGAGCATAGGTCGCTGTAGGCCATATGGGTTGGTTGTCCTCTTAACCAAGGAGTGTGGAGACACTGGTATGGCATACAGGTGAGATGAAGGGTACATCATCATTGAACGTGACCAACTCCAGAGTATTTTGCTGTCGAGAATGTCTCTAATGGGATATAGGTATAAGTGTCCCTTAGACCTGAGATCGCCTCAGTGACTTGCAAGCAACTCACTGTGCTTTGGTACTGGACTAACTGAATTTTTAATTCAGGACGGAAGGCTTCGGGCACAGTCAAGTACTTGCGAAGTCAGAGTGTGATCGAGATGGGATTGACCACTCCAAGAGTTGGAGAAGAATGAGTCACTGTATTTCAATTTAGCAAAACCTTGGCCAGGGTAATCCATCAGATGGATTTGATATTTTGAAATACAATGTGGACAACTTGATCAGAGTTGACAGTTAAACTCTGGGGTGTCCTATGATCATTTTGGTCAAGGGGATGAATTATATGAAAACTATATCCGTATGGGTTCTAAGGATGTTGTTCTACACATTCGACCTATCCAGTCGTCGGGTACCATTGCTAGATGGTCACTTCGATTGGTATAAAATTTATTCCTATACTACTGGCTTAGGTTGGACCTATGAGGTCACACACATTAGAGTTCATGATCTGATCAGATGGTTGATCAACGATTAAGAATCATTCTAGGGTTAAATGATCAATACGATTGACATTTAACCCAGTGCAAGTATTGCAGGAGGATCGATTAGCAATTCGATTGTTAATTAGCTTAATTTGATTAAGCCAATGGGCTGAGATTAAGTCTAATTAAATATGATTTAATTAGATTTATTTTGGGCTTGATTGGATCAAGTCCAATTGGTTTATTGGATAAGCCAAGTGCAAGAAAAAACTAGTCCTAGTTCAACTAGGACTTGGGTCAATCTAATTTCTAATTTGATTAGAAAATTAAATCAGATTTAAATCTAATTTAAATCTGATTAAATTAGATTCTTAATTGGGTTAAGACCATTTTAATTAGGTTGATCTAATTTTGGTTTGATTTGTTTGGGAAACCAAATTAAAACAAGTCATGAGATAGAATCCTAGTAAGACTAGGATTCCACCTTGCGCCACATAAGCCTTCTCCAGCCCTCTCTCTTATTCAACGCCAATCTCCACTTATTTTGTGCGACAAAAGCCTCTCCCAGATCTCTCCCACGTTCACAAAAGGTCTCCTCTCTTCTTTCTTACATGGAAGGTGGTTTGGATCAAATCTAAAAGGAATAAGTTTGGATTTCGAATTCTATGAGATAGAGTTATAGAAATCCAAAACTCTTTCAATTTTGCATCGAATTTATCTAATTTTTTTTTGGAATTTTCATGGCTTTTATGGTATACATTGTGCACCCTTTTCTGGTGATCCATACATAAAAATATGAAGGAGGTGCTCAAGAGTTGGGTGTCCCTTAACTTGCCATGTTTGGATAAGCCTTGACTAAGTGTTTGACCTAGACAAGGACTCTATCATATCTCTCTATATAAGATGAGTTTCTTCATGAAATTTTATGAGAAGTCAGAGATTTGAGAGACCTTTGTTCCATCCAAAAATAAAAGAGAAATACCTTTGGGTCGTGGAGATATAAAAGATGCAAGTTTGGGTGTCTAGAGAGAAAAACGTGAAGAAGAAGAGGGTCTTCTTCTAGGGTTTTTGTTTTCATATCTTTCCTCCCTCCATCTTGAGTTCCCTGAGAGTGTCTCAGATCTGAAACTCCTCCTTCTACTTTCCATCTTTGAAAGAGTCCAAATCAAGAAGAAGGAGACACCTGATCAACCATCAAAGAAGGATCAGCGCAGTACTAGCATACTGTGCTGATTTCCTAAAGCAGGACTTCTGATCGAGATTCGTGGGCTCGTGTGGATGACTCCTAGAGGCGGACACGTGTGCGGCTTGCAACATCATCCTCAAGCCCAGATCAATAAGTTAGAATGTCTAACTTGCAAGGTAATAGATCTGATCTATTGTTTAATACATACATTAGATGTAGTATAGAAACATGTTGATATGATCAACATGTAGTTCATGCTATATATATATATTTTAATTTTGATTTAATGCTATGTAATAATCATGTAATAGGATCTTAGATCTAGGATTTTTTGATTTTAAAAATAAATTTTGATTTATTTTAGTCTTCCGCTGTATGATCTTGAAAAAGTTTCAAGATCTAACCCTGAAACCCTAGATAAGGTTCCTACACCTAGACCAATTGCCTTTGATACAATAGGATTGGGTCAATTTAAATTGGATCCTTATCCAACTTGAACTAGTTTCAAGTAGAGAAGGACTCTTCTACACCCACTATAAGTCACACAAAAAATAAATGCCACCCTATCTCAAATTAGCATGTGAAATGGAGAGTCCTTCTTAAAGAAGGCTCTTAATTATACACGCTGCGTTAAAAGATAAACCAAAACTCCTATGATTTAACACCAAAATTGATTGGGTTTTTTGTGGCACATAGAAGAGGGAGAGTCTTTCTACTACAAGTATTTGATATACCAAAAATTTGCATGGTGAATTTATTCACCATATGGGAATTTGAAGCACCAAAGGTTGGCACCCCTTCATCCCACGTGACATCCCTTGGTCCCCTATTTATAGAGGATGCCCCAAATAGTTGGGGGATATGATTTTGGGTTGAAACTAGAGAGGAGGGATGTAGAAATCATAAAAAAAATTTAGAAAAAATTTGAAAAAAATCAAGAGAAATTTGAGTGGTAAAAGTTGCAAGAAGGGTGGTGAGATTTTTAGCAAGTGTTGCTAGTATGCCCTAGGGTTTGGTTTTTCTATGTGTTGAAACTAAAATTCAAATCTTAGGTTGTATGACATCAGAAGAGTGTCTTCTTGGTGACATTCTAGTGGTAAGATTGAAAGCAACTGAACTTTGACGCGATCGTGATGCAAGTTCGAAGCCGGCAGTGTTCTTGAGAAGACAAGACTACGGCAGCATACCAGTTGGGAAGGACCTTGGCCAACTTTCGTGTGGATCACAGTTGGAGGACTTCTACTTTGGGGTCTTATGGAGAACACCAACATGCCACTTTTTTATTTTGGTGAAAGTATAAAATTCTATCCCTTTTGCATTCTTGTTTTTATTTTATCGATATCGACAAGGTGATTCTAGGGTTTGGATTTTGGCTCGATCATTTTATTTGATAAAGCTATTGATTTGTATGATTTTAAAATTTTTAAAAATTATTTTTTATTATGTGGTCGGAACTCAATAGTGGTATCAGAGCCACCATTGTCTGATTCGATCAAATAAGTGCAAAGTAGTTGCATTGAATTGTTCTTGTTCATATATCCTATCAAAATTGTTGCATTATTTTTAGCATCGGTCTTTAAACTCAAAAAATATTTTTGACTTTATATATACCATGATGTTAAATTTTAATTATTAAAATTATAAATTTATGATAATTTAAAATTTTTATTATCATGGTAGCTTGATGCTTAAATTGATGCATTGTTAAAGGTGTTATGCATGCCTAATGTGATTAGGGTTTGCTATATTTCTTCAATATGCTTGTCATATATTTTGATCTCAATTGTACCCTTATATATTTTTTGATATGATTATATGATTGCTATTATAAATAGTTGAAGCATGTCAAATTGCATAATTTGTAGTATATATTTTATGTAGTTGTAGTTTGGATGTGCCAAGACCAGTTTAAAGTCTCTCGTAAAAATTATATTAAGTTATAATATCGGATTTACTTTTAAATCAAAAGTCAAATTCTTAAGATCAATTGGTGTTGGAGAAAGTGTGAATGGTGGTTTTCTAATTAAATCCGTATGCTGGTCTGGCCAACTCTGTTGGTGTCTAGAAAAGCTATGAGGTGCCTCCCACCTACTTACCTGATCAATTTGGTCTTGTTGAATTTTGGACTTAGATTGATTAGTGATGTATACACTACAAGGGCATTCCTTCAAACTTGATCGATAGAGTATGTCAAAATCTTAGTGAGCTTGTTGAGCTATCCATAAGGCTTACTATAGAAATTGACATGATATTGATCAAGTGCATGTTGATGCTTATGGTATATTTGAATAGTATTGCTTTGTTGTGCTATCCACAAGGGCAGCATGGTTTGGGTATGATCATATAGGATTGAAAAATCAACTTAACCAGAACATTATAGTTTGTTGTGCTATCCACAAAGCTATATGTGATCTAGAGGCTAGAGAGAAAGATATTGAGAATTATAGAGGTACAATTGGTAAAGAATTACCTACTTTTGAACTCATGAATACTTGTTGTGCTATCCATAAGGTGTTTATGAGGAATAGAGATCTCAACCTCACTAAGAGATATTAGTATATTTTTTGATTTTTATATTTGAGGGATATGAAGTTTGATAAAATAGTGAGAGACACAATTAGATAAAAGTTCTAGTCTAGTTGTGAATGTCATCATGAGTCATCTGCTTATGTTGTATTCTTGTTGTTGTAGATTAACTACACTCATAGCATCCTCACTTTTGCTTAAAGGTATCCTAGATGCAAACAAATTGACCAGACCTAACTATGTCGACTGGTTAAGGAATCTGAGAATTATTCTCACTCAGCTGAAAGTCTCCTACATTCTGAATACACTTGCTCCAGATTCTCTTAGGGAAGATACTTCTAAGAAGGAAAGGACCACATACAAAATATGAAAAGATGACAGTATAATTATCAAATGTATCATGCTTGCCTTCATGAGTAATGAGCGTCAGAAGCAGCATGAGGACATGGACATTCCCTCTATTCTCCTTAATCTTAAGGAGTTATATAGGGAATAAAGTCAAACTACTCGATATGAGATATCAAAGTAATTGTTCTATGCCCACATGACTGAAGGTTCTTTCGTGCAAACGCATGTCCTAAAGATGATTGATTTGATCACTCATCTGGGATAACTAGATTTTACCATGGATGGTGAACTAAGCCAGGATTTGATCCTGCAGTTTCTTCCTGACTCCTTCTTTCGGTTTGTTATTAATTATCATATAAACAAATTGAATATAAGCCTGTCTAAACTACTGAATATGTTGAAAATAGCAGAGAGCCATTTCAAGGGTGAAAAGACTCAGGTCCTTTATGTTGATAAGATCAGCAAAAAGAAAGCAAAGAAGGATTCTAAGAAAAAGCTGAATCCTAAGGCTGGCATCTCCAGGAAGAAGGCGAAAAAGGTCTCTGCCAAAGGTACTTACTATCATTGTGGCAAGGAGGGCCATTGGAAGAGAAATTGCAATGAGTACCTTACAACCGTGAAACCGATAAATATTGCTAAAGATTTGTATATGATACAAACCAATTTATCATTAAGTACTTTCATGTCATATTCTTGGGTATTGGATACCACCTGTGGTTACACCTTTGCAAATTATTGCAGGGTCTACAGAAAATAAAGAGTCTGAATAAAGGTGACTTCGAGCTATTAGGTGCTGATGGAGAGTTCATTCAGACTGAAGTCGTAGGAACTAGGATTTTGAAGTTACCTTCAGGCAATGTTTTGAAACTAAAAACCTGTTATTACATTCCTAATGTTGTTAGAAATATTATTTTAGTACCATTGTTATTGGAACAAGATTTTGAAATAAATGTAAAGAACAATGGTTGTTCTATTTACTTTTCTAACGAATATTATGAAAGTATTTTTATTGATAATGATCTTTTATTTCTTTTACTTAATGATAATATATTTCATATTGATAATATGAAAAAATGAGAGAGAAGATGTGAATGTCACATACCTCTGGCACTGCCGACTTAGCCATATCAATGAGTCAAAGATTAATAAGTTATACAAAGATAATTTTTTTGATCCTTATGATTATGAATCATATAAAACTTATGAATCTTACCTTACGGAAAAAATAATCAAGACTCCATTTACTGGACATAAAAAAGGATGAGTGACATATTGGACCTTGTACATACTATGTATGTGGTCCGATGTCGACTCAAGCTAGAGGTGGATACTCTTCATCACATTTACTGATGATAGGCCTAGATTTGGATATGTGTATTTAATGAAATATAAATTCGAAGCCTTTGACAAATTTAAAGAGTATCATAAAATGATCGAGAAATAAATTGGTAAAAGTATTAAATCTCTTCGCTCTCATCGAAGAGAAAAATACTTGTCTAGTGAGTTTCTCGATTATTTAAAATTAAATAAAATACTCTCTCAATGGATACCTCCTTATACTCTATAATTAAATAGAATTACAGAAAAGAGAAATCGTACCTTATTAGATATTGTGCGATCCATGATGTGTTTCACAGATCTTCCAATATCCTTTTGGGGATACACCCTCGAAACTATAGCATATATCTTAGATAAAGTACATTCAAAATCTATTTCTAGCACTCCATGTGAAATATAGAAAGAAAAAAGATCCAATCTTAAATATCTTAAGATTTGGGGTTGCCCAGCTTATGTGAAAAATATTGATTGACATAAGCTAGATGCTAGATTAAAAAAATACAGGTTTGTAGATTATCTCAAGAAGAGTATAGGATACTACATCTATAATCCTACTTAACAAAAGGTGTTTGTTGGTAGGCATATCATTTTCTTGGAGAAAGAGTTTATCTAAGGAGGCAGTGGGAGGTTTGTCGAACTTGAGGAAGTTTAAAATCTACAATCCATCTAGGATTCACCAAATGGTTCTGTTGCTCCTAGATTGATTTTGATGATTACAAAGCAGATTGAAGGGATACAAACAATTTTAAATTGAAAAAGTCCTTATGCTCTTCAAGGGCAAAATCATAATTTTACTAAAATCCTGATTTGATAGTATCATTTGATAGAACAAATGATTTGAAAACTATTGGTGAAAATTTCATTGTTTTTGGACTTATATTTTCGAAGTTATGAAGGTTTGAAGTGCATGAGTCGACTCATGAGTCAACTCATGGCACTATGAGCTGATTGGCACGCAAAAAAAATTCCCATGGCATGCTGGATTTTTTGCTTGGCACGACCTGTGAGTCGACTCATGAGTCGACCCACAAAGCATGAGTCGACTCATGAGTCGACCTCTGCTGATTTGAGCCGAAAAATCCAGAAATCAAGACTGTCTGGTCTGTGCAACAGAAGTCGACTCATGAGTCGACTCCTGTAGCATGAGTCGACTCATGAGTCGACTCCTGCGACGAAAAATATCAGCAACGGCTATTTTTTTGCCCGTTTTAATTGCCTTTTATACTTCCTAAAATTGCTCTAATGGCTCTTTATCTGCCTAAATTGTTTTCTGTTGCTTCTAATGCCATAAAATGCTTCAAATGGTGAAAGAAATTGCAGATTAAATAGCAGATCAAACGTGAGATCAAAAACAGAAGAGAGGATCCAAAATCTGCACGAAAAAGCCTAAGATCAACGAAATATCCAAAAAGAAAAAGAGAGAGGATCCACAATATACTAGAGAGATTGTGAAAGAGAAAAGCAAAAGCATTCAAAGAGAAGATCTTTCAAGCCTATTGTTCAACCTTGATCAAGAGATCTTTCAAAGCTTTCAAGAGATCTTCAATCAACGATCAACCTCTTCTCAAGCATTTGTTCAAGCATTTATCCACCTTGAGAAAATCCGAAAAGGGGTTCTTCATTTGAGTAAAGTTTTTATTGTTATATTCGCTCATTTAAGGAGCTGTTATTGTATTAATCTGTGCTCTAAATTTTCTTACTCTTTGTGAGTTTTTGTTCTTGTTTTTGGAGGATTTCCAAAACAAGGAAAGGTTGATCCGAACCTGAAATCGGAGTGTTTTGGGTTTACTTGTACCCGGAAAATAAGTGATCTAGCTTGGGATAGCTAGTGTCGGAGTTTCCGACGTTTTGTATTCAGGTTGAATACAAGCATAGTGGATTGAAATTCCCAAGTAGGAGCTTGGGGAGTGGATGTAGGTGCAAGGTTGGCACCGAACCACTATAAATCCTTGTGTTTGTGGTGTGCTTTATTGTTTCTCCTTATTTCTCTATCATATTCTTGCATTCCTGCTTTAAGTAATTAATATTGAATTAAAGTCTTTGTCTTGTTCATCATAAGTAATCAATTAATTCCAAAATTTTTAGAAACCCAATTCACCCCCCCTCTTGGGTTGCATAGCTGGGCAACAAGTGGTATCAGAGCCCGGTGCTCTAGCCCTTCTTTGATCTAACAATCAAAGAGCCAAAGATCTATGGCAACCCATGTTTGTACTTCTCTAGCCGAGGGGCAATCAACAAACCGACCTCCACTTTTCAATGGGTCTAATTACACCTATTGGAAAGCTCGAATGAAAATTTTCATACAAGCACTCGACTATGATATGTGGAGTATCATAGTAAATGGTCCTCACACACCCACCAAGATTATAGATGGTGAGGAGTCAACCAAACCCGAGAAAGAATGGGATGAGGTTGACAAGAAATTGGCATAATTAAATGCCAAAGCCATGAATGTTCTTTATTGTGCACTAGATGCAAGTGAATTCAATCGCATTTCTACTTGTGCATCTGCTAAAGAAATATGGGATAGGTTAGAAGTAACCCATGAGAGAACAAATCAAGTAAAAGAGTCTAAAATAAACATGCTTGTACATAAATATGAATTGTTTAAAATGGAGCATGATGAGTCCATAACTGCTATGTTTACTCGTTTTACTGATATAATTAATGGTTTGAAGAGTCTTGACAAATCTTATACTAACAGTGAACTTGTAAGAAAGATTCTCAGGTCACTGCCAAGAACTTGGGAAGCCAAGGTGACTGCCATCCAAGAAGCAAAGGACTTGAACACTCTACCTCTAGAAGAGCTTCTTGGATCCTTGATGACTCATGAACTTAGCATGAAGCAACATCAAGAGGATGAAGTCAAAAAGAAAAGAACCATTGCCCTCAAATCCACAACTTCGTCTGATTATGAAATGGATGACACTGAAGATGAAGAACAGGATGAAGAAATGGCACTCATCACCCGAAAATTTAAGAAGTTTCTAAGAAAAAAAAACAGGGGATGAGAAAGAAATTCACAAAAGGGGATCAAAGCAAAGAAAAAGAGAAAGATCAACCCCTTATATGCTATGAGTGCAAGAAGCCGGGATATTTCAGATCCGAATGTCCACAACTGAAGAAAGGTCCCAAAAAGTTCAAAAAGAAGGCAATGATGGTGACTTGGAGTGCGAGTGATGATTCAAGTTCCGACGAGGAAACCTCAACAGAACAAGCCAACCTGTGCCTGATGGCACACAAAAATGAGGTAACTTCTGAATCCACTAGTGAATTTACATTTGAAGAATTGCATGAAGCATTCTATGATTCAATTGATGAATTAAAGAAACTAGGGAAGAAAAACAAAGAACTGAAATTGAAAAATTCACCTTGATTCAAGAAAATCAAAACTTAAAGGATGAAATTAACAAGCTGAAATCTATAGTAGATAAGTTCACCTTAAGTTCAAACAAACTAAATATGATTCTTGATAATCAGAAAGCTATATATGATAAGGCTGGACTTGGCTATAAACCTCTGAAGAAACAAAAATTTCTGAAGGATATTTATGTAAATTACTCAAGTAACAAGTCTACAAATATTACTTGTTTCAACTGTGGTAGGATAGGACATAAATCATACACATGTCTTATTAACAAATATGCAAACACAAAGAAAATATGGGTTCCAAAAGGAACCATTCTGACTAACTTAAAAGGACCCAAGAAAGCTTGGGTACCTAAGATAGAGACTTGACCTTTGCTTGCAGGTGTGTCTAGCATCCCAAGAAGAAAACAGGAAATGGTATCTTGACAGTGGATGCTCGAGACACATGACTGGTGATGAATCACAATTCATCACGCTTGATGCTAAGGATGGAGGGATGGTCACCTTTGGAGATAATGGCAAAGGAAAGATCATCAGGATAGGTAACATTGGTATCACTCCCTCCAAATACATTGAGAATGTTTTACTAGTTAAAGGTTTAAAGCATAACTTACTTAGCATTAGTCAATTTTGTGATAAAGGGTATAAAGTAGTTTTTGAATCATCTGTTTGCATTGTGACTAGTCCTATTAATGATGGCATTAAATTTATAAAACATAGGCATGGCAATATTTATATGGTAGATTTGAATGACTTAGCCAAATTAGACATGCAATGCCTAGTATCCTTGAATGCTAAAATCATTGAGACTAGTTGGCTGTGGCATCGTAGACTTGCACATATCAGCATGCATTCTCTTTCAAAATTAATTAAGAAAGATTTAGTTCTCGGTTTGCCAAAACTGAATTTTGAAAAGGATAGAATTTGTGATGCATGCCAATTAGGTAAACAAACTAGAGTATCATTTAAATCCAAAAACACTGTTTCAACTTCTAGACCATTAGAGCTCTTACATATGGACTTATTTGGACCAACAAAAACCACCAGTCTAGGAGGAAAATGATATGGCTTTGTAATTATAGATGATTACTCTTGTTTTACTTGGGTTTTCTTTTTGACACACAAAAATGAAACTTTTCAGATTTTCACTAAATTTCATCGAAAAGTCACTAATGAAAAAGGGTTTTCAATTCAAAATATTAGAAGTGATCATGAAACTGAATTTGAAAATCAAGATTTTGAAAATTTTTGTGATGAAAATAGAATAGGCCATAACTTCTCTGCTCCTAGGACACCCCAACAAAATGGGGTAGTTGAAAGGAAAAACAGAACCTTAGAAGAAATGGCCCGTACCATGTTGTGTGAAAGCAACCTTCCAAGATATTTTTGGGCGGAAGCAATTAACACAGCATGTTACATTTTAAATCGTGCTTTAATTAGACAATTTTTAAAGAAAACCCCCTATGAACTTTGGAAAGGAAGAAAACCAAATATTGCATATTTTCATGTCTTTGGTTGTCGATGTTTTGTATTAAATAATGGCAAAGAAAAACTTGATAAATTTGATGCAAAATCAGATGAAGCAATCTTTCTAGGTTACTCCTCCACTAGTAAAGCATTTAGAGTTTTCAACAAAAAAACTTTAGTAGTTGAGGAGTCCATACATGTTGTTTTTGATGAATCTAACGATCTTCCTTCAAGGAAGAATGAGGGTGTTGATGATGCAGATCCACTAATAGAAGGTATGAAGGAGATCACTCTGAAAGATTCAGCAACTCCAAAAGACAAGGATCAAGAAGACGAACAAAATGAGAGAGGTGAAGAAATTCAAGAACAACCTCAAGGTACAAATGACCTACCCAAGGAATGGAGGTATGTTCACAACCACCCTAAGGAGTTAATTATTGGTGACCCTATGCATGGGGTAAAAACCCGTTCTTCACTAAGAGATGCAGTTAATCATTGTGCTTTTGTATCTCATCTTGAACCTAAAACTTTTGAAGAAGCTGAAAATGATCATAATTGGATTAATGCTATGCAAGAGGAACTTAATCAATTTGAAAGAAATAATGTTTGGACCTTAGTAACAAGACCTAAAGATTATTCAATAATTGGCACAAAATGGGTCTTTAGAAATAAGTTAGATGAGCATGGAAATATAATTAGAAATAAAGCAAGACTGGTTGCTAAGGGATATAATCAAGAAGAAGGAATTGATTTTGATGAAACCTTTGCACCTGTTGCTAGATTAGAAGCTATTAGACTTCTACTTGCATATGCTTGCTTTATGAAATTTAAATTATTTCAAATGGATGTTAAAAGTGTATTTTTAAATGGATATATCTCTGAAGAAGTATATGTAGAACAACCCCCTGGATTTGAAAATCATACTTTTCCTAATCATGTCTTTAGATTAAATAAAGCTTTATATGGATTAAAACAAGCACCTAGAGCATGGTATGAAAGGCTAAGCAAATTTCTACTAAATAATAGTTTTTCAAGAGGTAATGTAGATACAACTCTATTTATTAAAAGAAATCAAAATGATATGCTAGTTATACAAATTTATGTTGATGACATAATTTTTGGGTCTACTAATGAATCCCTTTGTCAAGACTTTGCTAAGCTTATGCAGGGGGAGTTCGAGATGAGCATGATGGGAGAACTCACCTTCTTCCTCGGACTCCAAATCAAACAATCAAAAGAGGGAATCTCCATCACCCAAAGCAAGTACACCAAGGAACTACTCAAAAGATTTGGAATGGAGAACTGCAAACCAATTGGCACACCAATGAGTCCCTCATGTAAGCTTGACAAGGATGATGAAGGTAAATGTGTAGACTTAAAATGCTACAGAGGTATGATTGGATCATTATTATATTTAACTGCAAGTAGGCCTGATATCATGTTTAGTGTTTGCTTATGTGCTAGATATCAATCTAATCCTAAAGAATCTCATTTGAATGCTGTTAAAAGAATCCTTAGATACTTAAATGGTACACAAACTCTAGGGTTATGGTACTCTAAGGACTCACAAATTAATTTATTAGGATATTCAGATGCTGATTTTGCTGGATGTAAATTAGATAGAAAAAGCATAAGTGGAACTTGTCAATTTCTTGGAGTTAACCTAATCTCATGGTTTAGCAAGAAATAAAATTCGGTGGCACTGTCTACGGCTGAGGCCGAATACATTGCAGCCAGAAGTTGTTGTGCTCAAATCTTATGGATTAAGCAACAACTCGAAGATTTTGGAATTAAACTTAATGAAACACCAATAAGATGTGACAACACAAGTGCCATAAATCTATCTAAAAATCCAATTCAACACTCAAGATCCAAACATATTGAAATAAGACATCACTTCATAAGAGAACATGTTCAAAACAAAAATATAATTCTTGAATATATTTGCACTGATAGTCAATTAGCTGATATCTTTACAAAGGCCCTTAGTGAGGATAGATTCTGTGAAATTAGGAGAAATCTAGGAATTCTAGATCCATTTGCCTAAAATTTCTCAATTTCCAAAGAATTGATTAGAGCTCAATTTTCAACATCTATCCTGGTCCCAAATGCTCAAATTTATCATTCTAAAAACTTATCTTTGAGCAAAATTCCTTCACCCAAAATTTTGAATTTTTTTGGAATTTATTCGCATTTTTTCTGAATTTTTGAACTTCATGAGTCGACCCCCATGAGTCGACTCAATGGCAAACTTGTAAATCCCACCAACTTCCATCGGGTTCATTGTTTTTATAAGGAACCCTGTTCGTGAGACGACTCATCTTCTCATCGTCCTCCTTCCAAAAGCCGTCTTCTCCAACTCTTCTTGCTTCAAAACCAAGGATTTATTCCGAGGCAATTCTCCCTCCTCCTCTCCACCAAAAATCACCACCTTGATAAGGATTTTTTTGTGCTTTCTCGCTTTGCTTGGCGCGGTTGGAACGTGCCCTAGCACTTTACCGAACTTCCAAAATCCACTTCTTTTCTCCACCAAAATCCTTCTTTACTCTCTTGTGATCCTCCTCCACTCAATTCAAGTCTCCTTGCCTGCTATTATAGTGGATATGGCTCCAAAGATGAAGCTTCCCCAAAGAAGAAAATCAATCCGTGAGCCTGAAAAATTGTCAGAAAGAAAAGGCAAGCTGCTCAATCTTCAACTGCTCCCACTCCAGTTTCTGTACCTGCTCAAGGTCCCTCTCAATCCCTCCTAAGCCCCAGTAAGAATCCTCTTTCCGATAGAAAAGTAGAAACCGAAAAAATATAGATTTTCGGTTCTTTGAGGAAGAAGGATTTACTTTTGCCACCAAAATTAAAAACCAAGGATGGGAACTCTATTGCTCCCTTAAGGAAGTCACCTATGTTGACCTTGTTAGAGAATTCTACCAGAACCTTCTTTATGGAAGTGGGTCAGTGACTTCAACTGTAAAGGGAATTGATATCTGCCTGGATTCTAGGATATTGGGAGAAATATTACAGTTGCCTAGTGAAGGATACTCATATATGGAACTCCCAATTAAAGAAGAGGGGATCAAAATTATTCTAGGAGAAACTATTCAGGAAGTTTAAACAAATTGGAAGCAAAGATTTTGTCCATTGAGATGAGGGTCCTGCATCAGATGGTAACAAAGCTCTTCTTTCCTAGGAGTGGTAGACATGACTTACTTTCCAGCAGAGATGTATGTGTCATGTTTCATGTCATCACTCAGACCCCCCTGAACCTCCCTGCACTTATGATAGAGGCCATGAGAGAAACCTTGAACAGATCCAAGGCACACTTGCCTTATGGTATGGCCCTTACTAGAGTATTCAGGAGGTTTGGAGTTAGTTGTGAGGGGGAGGCTTCTACTAAGCTCTCTCATGTGGACACTTTCAACCAACACACCCTGCACCGAATGGGATTTATAAAGACTGATGGTGGTTGGATCAAGGGATCTGAGGAGAGAACTGAAGAGAGAACTGAAGATAGAGCTGAAGTCAGAACTGAAGGCAGAGTAGAAGAAGAGGATCCATCATCTCCTGTCCATGACTTCAGGGCAGCATCACCAGTTATCCAGTTCATTCCTGATACAGAGGCTGGCCCTTCAGAGTTTACTAGGATGTCCACACCAGTGTATCAGTCAGAGAGCAGAGCACCTCATTCAGAGTTCAGACTGGCTGACGATCAGATCGAGCATATTTCACAGCGTGTGGCTTCTTTGCTGTCTAGTCAGTGGAGTAGTACTTCTTTTGCATCAGGAGCCACCTCTTCTGATCAGACCATTACTCCCCACATCTCCACTGTGTTTCAGATGATATCAGATCAGTCCATCCGGATCCAGCAGCTTAAGGACACAGTCTGGAGACTGACTGGCAGAGTTCTTGACTTGCAAGGGCAAGTCCTTGCTTTGGCCAATCCCAAGCCACAGGAGTCAACCATTGGGGTCACAGACCTCACTGCAGAGGCTGGTAGGCTCAGAGGAGCACTAGAAGGTGGATATGAATTGCTGAGGAAAGAAATCCGAGGATCGAGTGAGTATGCTACCACTCAGTTCACTGCTCTACTTCAATCTGTTTTCAGAGCACTGAACGTACTTGATTCTATCAGACTCACCCTTTCTGTTCAGTCTTTGGCCTCTCAGCATTCTCAGCCACCCAGTTCATCTCGCTCTCCTGCTCGTGCCAGCACCTCCACTCGTGGCAGAGGCAGACGGGGTAGAGGATGCACTTCTGATCCATCATCTCCTCACCCTATCTCTGATGACTCCGATCATTGACTTATCTTGATCATTTCTAGATCCTAAGTGTTAGTGTCTTGTTCTAGGATCTATACCTTGGGGCCATGTATTGACAATTAGCTGGTTGACTTTTATTTTTTTAAAGAACTATGTATTGAAACAATTATGTTTTTTAATGGAATCATCTTTTGCTTATATTTCTACCTTTTGTAATGATGTTGATCATATTATGGTTATATATATTCTTCTTGTTGAAATATTGTCTTCTCTGTTGATAATTGCTATATTAAGGGGAGCAAACTTCTGTGATAAACTCTAAAAGGGGAGAAATTAAAGAATGTTTCGGAAAAAGGAAGAGTTAACCATATTTGATGATGTCAAAAAGGGAGAGAAATTAAACAAAAATTTGAGAAATTAAACAAAATTTGAGAAATTAAATATTTGGAGACATTAAACAAAAATTTGAGAAATTAAATATTTGGAGAAGTTAAACAAAATTTGAGAAATTAAACAAAAATTTGAGAAATTAAACAAAATTTGAGAAATTAAACACAAATTTGAGAAATTAAATATTTGGAGAAGTTAAACAAAAATTTGAAAAATTAAACAAAATTTGAGAAATTAAACAAAAATGGTATTTTGAAAAATTAAACAAAAATTTGAGAAATTTGATATCAGACAGAAATTAAATAAAAAGCCATCCAAAGCAAAATCATAAGTACAATGCAAATGAGTAATTTTTTTTTATACTCTGATATATTTCAAAATTCAAACTCGCTCTGATATATCTTTTGAAATTTACCTTGATATATCTTAAGAAATTTGATTTACTCTGATACACCCTAAAATTTCTTTTAACTTGCTCTGATACATGATAAAATTTAATCTGATACAGTGTGAAAGTTTCTCTGATATATTATAACACTTGCTCTGATACAGTGTAAAATTTTCTCTGATATATTATAAAATTTACTCTGATACATTGTATAATCTTTTCTGATAACATTGTAAAAATTATTTTTCTTGCTCTGATACATTGCAAAATTTATTTTTTCTCTCTTGCTCTGATATATCTTAAACTCAAAATGAGCTAATACACTTTCAACTCTTAAACATACTTTGGCACACATAATTTTTTTAGGCACATAAGTATTTTTTGCTGTGATGCTAAAACTAAAATCAAATGGGAATGGAATTTTCAAAATACAACTTAATCTGATAACAAAAATAAGTTTTTTGCTCTAACACCAAAATCACATAATCAAATGAGCATATCTTCAAATCCTTAAGCAAATGGACAAATTATTTTTGTATATGACCATTTATATTACATGCCAAAAGAATCATACTCTTTTCAAGCATATACACCTATAATGTATTCTTTTGAAATTAATGCATTCACATAAATATTTTTGTTCAAATGTTTTGTCATCATCAAAAAGGGAGAGATTGTTGCTCCTAGATTGATTTTGATGATTACAAAGCAGATTGAAGGGATACAAACAATTTTAAATTGAAAAAGTCCTTATGCTCTTCAAGGGCAAAATTATAATTTCACTAAAATCTTGATTTGATAGTATCATTTGATAGAACAAATGATTTGAAAACTATTGGTGAAAATTTCATTATTTTTGGACTTATATTTTCGAAGTTATGAAGGTTTGAAGTGCATGAGTCGACTCATGAGTCAACTCATGGCACTATGAGCTGATTGGCATGCAAAAAAAATTCTCATGGCACGCTGGATTTTTGGCTTGGCACGACCTGTGAGTCGACTCATGAGTCGACCCACAAGGCATGAGTCGACTCATGAGTCAACCTCTGCTGATTTGAGCCGAAAAATCCAGAAATCAAGACTGTCTGATCTGTGCAACAGAAGTCGACTCATGAGTCGACTCCTGTAGCATGAGTCGACTCATGAGTCAACTCCTGCGATGGAAAATATCAGCAACGGCTATTTTTTTGCCCATTTTAATTGCCTTTTATGCTTCCTAAAATTGCTCTAACGGCTCTTTATCTGCCTAAATTATTTTCTCTTGCTTCTAATGCCATAAAATGCTTCAAATGGTGAAAGAAATTGCAGATTAAATAGCAGATCAAATGTGAGATCAAAAACAGAAGAGAGGATCCAAAATCTGCACGAAAAAGCCTGAGATCAACGAAATATCCAAAAAAAAAAGAGAGAGGATCCACAATATACTAGAGAGATTGTGAAAGAGAAAAGCAAGAGCATTCAAAGAGAAGATCTTTCAAGCCTATTGTTCAACCTTGATCAAGAGATCTTTCAAAGCTTTCAAGAGATCTTCAATCAACGATCAATCTCTTCTCAAGCATTTGTTCAAGCGTTTATCCACCTTGAGAAAATCCGAAAAGGGGTTCTTCATTTGAGTAAAGTTTTTATTGTTATATTCGCTCATTTAAGGAGCTGTTATTGTATTAATCTGTGCTCTAAATTTTCTTACTCTTTGTGAGTTTTTGTTCTTGTTTTTGGAGGATTTCCAAAACAAGGAAAGATTGATCCGAACCTGAAATCGGAGTGTTTTGGGTTTACTTGTACCCGAGAAATAAGTGATCTAGCTTGGGATAGCTAGTGTCGGAGTTTTCGACGTTTTGTATTCAGGTTGAATACAAGCATAGTGGATTGAAATTCCCATGTAGGAGCTTGAGGAGTGGATGTAGGTGCAAGGTTGGCACCGAACCACTATAAATCCTTGTGTTTGTGGTGTGCTTTATTGTTTCTCCTTATTTCTCTATCATATTCTTGCATTCCTGCTTTAAGTAATTAATATTGAATTAAAGTCTTTGTCTTGTTCATCATAAGTAATCAATTAATTCCAAAATTTTTAGAAACCCAATTCACCCCCCCTCTTGGGTTGCATAGCTGGGCAACAGGTTCTCAACCAGATATGCCTATTATTGAGGCACAACCACTACACACACCTCCTCTTCGAAGGTCAAGTAGAGTGCGTAATGTACCACTCAGGTATGAATTTATCATTGAGAATGACAACACAACCCACATCATTGAGAATGATGATCCCATGACCTATTCGAAAGCTGTCATGAGTAGTGACTCTGACAAGTGGCTTAATGTCATGAAATTCGAAATAGACTCCATATATGCCAACCAAGTATGGACTTTGGTAGACGCGCCTGAGGGTATGACCCCAATAGGCTGTAAATAGATCTTCAAAAAGAAGATTGGAGTAGATAGTCAGGTAGAGACTTATAAGGCCAAGCTAGTGGCAAAAGATTTCAGACAAAAATAAGATGTTGATTATGAAGAAATCTTTTCACCAATAGCCATGCTTAAGTCTATTCGGATATTGCTTGCTATAGCAACATACCATGACTATGAGATTTGACAGATGGATGTCAAGACTGTCTTCCTCAATGAAAATCTTGAAGAAAAAGTCTATATGACTTAGCCAGAGGGATTTATCTCCAGTATGAGAGCAAATCAGGTATGCAAGCTGAATAGATCCATTTATAGATTAAAGCAAGCATCAAGGAGCTAGAACATCTGTTTTGATGAGACAATCAAATTGTTTGGCTTCATAAAAAATATGGATGAACCTTGTGTGTACAAGAAGAATTGTGGGAGTACTATTATCTTCTTAATCTTGTATGTGGATAACATACTGCTCATTGAAAATGATATCCTGATGTTCCAATCGATCAAGACTTGGCTATCACAAAAATTTTCATGAAAAACTTAGATGAAGCATCCTATATACTTGGTATTAAGATCTGTAGGGATAGATCAAAAAAGATGCTAGGCTTGTCTCAGTCTAGGTATATTGACTCTGTGTTGAAGAGGTTCAACATGGAGGAAAGTAAAAGAGGTTACTTGTCCATAGGTCATGGCATACAACTCTCTAAGAAGATGTCTTCTAAGACACCTGAAGAGAAATAGAATGAGTTCTATTCCTTATGCTTTGACAGTAAGATCAATAATGTATTCTATGTTGTGTACCAAGCCTGATGTGGCTTATGCCTTGGGCATTGTAAGTAGATTTTAGACTGATCCCGAAGAGAATCATTGAAAAGCTGTGAAAAATATACTCAAGTACTTGAGAAGGACTAGAGATATTTTTCTAATATATGGTGGATCTAATTTAAAACTGAAAGGTAATATCAATTCTAGTTTTCAATCTGATCCAGATGATAGTAAATCTATATCTGGGTATGTATTCACCTTGTATGGTGGTGTAGTAAGTTGGAAAAGTTTCAAACAGCAAACTGTTGCCAACGCAATCACTGAGGTTGAGTACATTGCTGCAAGTAAGGCTACTAAGGAGGCCGTCTGGATGAAGAAATTCATCACAGAGTTGGGTGTCATTTTAGAGATTGAACAACCAATGCTCCTTTATTATGATAATATTGGGGCAGTTGCTCAAGCCAAAGAACCAAGATCTCATCATAAATCAAAGCATATTCTAAGACAGTTCCACCTCGTTTGGGAGATAGTCGAAAGACGCGATGTGATCATGAAGCGAGTTGATACCAAGAATAATATAGCAGATCCATTCACTAAGGCCTTGTCAATGCAGCAGTTTGATCGCCACCTTGATAGCATGGGTATTAAGTATAAGGGCGATTGACTTTAGTGCAAGTGAGAGATTGAAAGAATAATACCCTACAAGCCAATTGCATATAAGATATGATAGGGTGTTTATTGTAATTTATCTTTCAGACTCATATAATTAATATTTATATTATTAATAAAATAGGTATTTTTTATTTATTATATGCTGCATCTTATTGTTCTTAAGATTATAATGAACCCCATAAGTTCGAGTAATGGTTTTAGGGCCGTGATGAGATCACGCCAGTGTGACCTAAATTTTTGATAGCCCTAACAAAAAATATTTCTAGTCATTGGTAAATTGAGTCGGAGATCAATGATATCGATAAGAAATGCATGTCCTATATATGCTCAGAAATGAGGATGGTTGACCTCACAACAACTTGTGTGGTGACACTAATACAAGGATATGGATGCTCATTAGAGAACGAGTTCACTGAATTGACCTACTAGAGAATGTCAGATGGAGTCTTATTTACATGTCAACTGATATTTCTCTAGTGAGAGTTGTGTAAGTGATCCTTAGACCTGAGATCACCATGGTACCTTATGTACTTAGATCTATATTTTGGTTCACTATCTAACTTGATTCTTTGATCTTTGTATGGGGTGTTCTGGATATGGTGAAGAGTGCATAGAGTTTGTGAGTGATCAATAAGGGATTAGTCACTCTTAATAAGGGGAGTGAACATCCTATATGATCTCATAGGTCGATGAATCGAAAGTCTTGGGTCAAAGTAGGATGATAATTAGAAAAGAGTTTCTAATATATCATCAACTCAATCATCACCTTCAGATCGAGATACATATAGATAAGTGATTGGGTTTGATATATTTTCATACTCACAGCTCATCCAGGATGTTGTTTGACTGAAGGATTGAATTACATGGAAACTTGCCATAGAAGGATATTTTAGTAATTTTTTATCAAAATTTTAAATCTTTCGGATAGACATGACACATTGTTAGACATCAATCTTAACTTGTAGATTCATCAAAATTAAAAGAGTTTAATTCTGGAGATAATTTGGAAGAGTCCAAATTGATTGGGACTCTTCGGGTGATCTAATCTCATCAGATTAGGATTACATCGAAAGTCTTGATCTACTACTGGCTAGATTTGAAATCTAATGGGTCATACACTTTAAGATTTAGTCTAGATCTAATTTAATTAGAGTTTAATATAAATTTTATGGGTTAATTTGATATGCTAGCATATTGTATTAACCCAAGTTCCTAAATTGGTTTGGTTCAAAGTGTTTGAGCTAACCTAGACCAGTTGCCTTTGATCCAATGGGATTGGGTCAATTTAAATTGGATCCTTATCCAACTTGAACAAGTTTCAGTGCAGAAGGACTCTTCTTTGTCCACCAAAAGTCATGCAAAAAAATAAATGCCACCCCATCTCAAATTAGCATGTGAAATGGAGTCCTTCTTAAAGAAGGCTCTTAATTATACACGTTGACTTAAAAGATAAACCAGAACTCCTATGATTTAATTCCAAAATTGATTGAGTTTTCTTAGAATGTAGAAGAGAGAGAGTCCTTCTACTACAAGTATCTGATATACCAAAAATTTATATGGTGAATTTTTTCACCACATGGGAAGTTGAAGCACCAAAGGTTGGTGCCCCTTCATCCCATGTGACGTCCCTTGGTCCCCTATTTATAGGGAATGCCCCACATGGTTGGGGGCTATGATTTTGGATTGAAACTAGAGAGGAGTGATGTGGAAATCATAAGAAAAATTTTGAAAAAAAAAATAAGAAAAGGGTAATGTAAATTGAGTGGCAAAAGTTGCAAGAAGGGTGGTGAGTTTTTAGCAAGTGTTGCTAGTGTGCCCTAGGGTTTGGTTTTTTCATATGTTGGAATCAAAAATCAAATTCTAGGTTGTATAATATCTGAAGAGTATCTTCTTGATGTTATTTTGGTGGTAAGATCAAAAACAACTAGGCTTTGATATGATCATGACGTAAGTTCGAAGCCGACAGTATTCTTGAGAAGACAAAGCTGTGGCAGTGCATCGGTTGGAAAGTATCTTGGCCAACTTTTGTGTGGACCACCTTTGGAGGACTTCTACTTTGGGGTCTCATAGAGAGCATCAATATGTCACTTCTTCCTTTTGATGAAAGTATAAAATTCTATCCCTTTTGCATGTTTTTTTTTATTTTATCGATATCAGCAAGGTGATTCTAGGGTTTGGATTCTGACTCGATAGTTTTATTTGATAAAGCTATTGATTTATATAATTTTAAAATTTTTAAAAATTACTTTCTACTGCATGATTGGAATCCAACAAAACTCAAACACATATTCATATCGATTCTTAATTAACCAATGATGACTCCGATGAAGAAGCATTAAAAACTCTTTCTAATCTCCTTCCTACTTTTGGTCAAAAGATTTTTTTTGAGTCATCTAGGAATGAGAATACACAAGATGCGATCTCCTCTTACTAGGAGTGATCGATTCTATATTGACCTATTCACAATCTTCATACACACTCTACCATATCCAGAATATCCCATACATGTCTTAATTCCATGCCTGGGAATAAACCAAAATATGGGTTCATATGCATAAGATTCTATAGTGATCTCAGGTCTAAGGATCACTTGCACAACTCTCACTTAAAGAATCATCTTTGATATGCAAGTAAGGCTTTCATAAAATATTCTCTTTCATTGAGTCAATTCAGTGAAGTCATTTTTCAAATGAGCAACCATGTTCTTGTATTAATATCCCATACATTAGTGGCTAGTGAGATCTGCCACTCTTTCCATCAAGCATACATAGGATGTGTCAGTCTATTCAAAATATTGATTTCTAACTCAATATTTCTACAACTAAAAATATTTAAAATTAAGATTTTAGATCTCACTGGCATGACCCATTCATGTCTCCTAAAACTATTTTTCTAATCTTTGGGGTTCATCATAATTTTAGACATTATAAGATGCAGCTAAAATGATGAATCAATGCCTCAAATAATAAATATCATTTTATGAATTAAAAAATTATAAAAAAAATCCCATCACAACTCACTTGCGATTGACTTATAGGACACTCTTCTTTCATATGATGAGTTAATGGTATATCCCTCCCACCGATCTCACTTACCTGACCAATATGGTGAATCATATTTTAATCAGATCACTTAATGATTGAGGTTGACCCATGCTAACTAAAAAATCAGTATGACTGATTTAGGTGCCCCTAGTTTAACTTATCTAAAGTCTTCTTCATGACTTGATGAAGTCAGTGGGAGGATTTATGACTAGTTGGCTAAACCAGCTTATGCCTAGTCTTCTTTGATCTGATTTAATGAAGTCAGTGGGAGGATCAAGATTAACTGATCAAGTTTTTTTTATCTTTAATTTTATCTAATTAAATCTTTTAAAATTATTAGATCTCTAAAAATAAAATAGTTATGGTGATAACTAGATCATAGCCTCCCGTTAAGTTGGATGGTAATGGGTCCAACAGTTTGGATGATCATTGGAGATGCCATATGCCTGGTACTCATCTAACTGTTGGAATTATCATTCATAATATATTGATTTAATTATGTCTTTCTAATGATGGTCAGATTGGTCGAGCCATACTCAGACCTGATCACTCATTTGTTAGATGCACTAAATTCTGACATATTAATGATTGAACTAAACCAAAACTTTTAGTGGAGGCATCACACGCCTGCTGAAGAGGTGGCTAGGGTAAAATTGAATGCTAAAAATTATTTGATAAAATAATTGATTAAGAACCGACCCATGGATGTACAGGGGTTGGTCGAGCCACACTCAGGCCCATGTGCAGCCTATGAGGATTCTGGTACCCACTAGAAAATTAGTGTAATTTTTCAAATTAGAGGTAGAGGCTATCAATTCGAATAAAATAATGAAAGAACCTTTAGATTAAAATCTATATCTTTAGGCTTAATCAATTCATATATTAACTAAATTTTGATTTTTCTTTTTGCAGTTATGGTCACCACCTTGTTGCTTTGATCACTATTGGATAATAACAAATTAATGGGATCAAATTTTGATAGTTGGTATCGAAAGTTGAAAATAGTCCTGAAGCATGAATGGATCTTGTATGTGCTGACAGATTAGGCATCCGAGGAGCCAACTCCGAACGATCGTAGTATGATTCGAGATACTTTTCAGAAGTGGATCAATGATCGAACTATGATTCATTGTATTTTATTGGTGACAATGAATGATGACTTCAGCTGTCGATTCGAGAATGCTCAACCTTAGGACATGTTACAAATATTGAATGAGTCTTTTGGCACACCCGACGATGTTGAGAGGCATAAGACAAGTTGTGCCATCTTCAATGTTCGAATGAGGGAAGGAGCATCAATCACTGATCATGTACTATATATGATCGAGATGATTAAGTGCTTGAGCAAGCTTGAGTTTTTTTTGTATGAGCAGTTGGGGAAAGATGCTATTTTGAACTCTTTGCCTAAATCCTACCTCCCTTTTCTTATTCATTATCGAATGACAAAGTCTGCAGTCAACTACCACAGTTTGTTGGGGTTGCTGCAGAACTTTGAGAAGGATCACTAACTCCACAAGGAGTCGGTGAATGTGGTGGGAGTGTCTTCTTCTGGATGTCGACTCTTTAAGAAAGGATAGAAGAATAAGAAGAATAAGAAAAGGGTATAAAGTGCTGGGGCATCCAAGCCCAATCAGACCAAAAAACCTAAGGCCGACCAGAGTCAGACGGAATGCTTTTACTGTAAGAAGCAAGGGTACTGGAAGAGGAACTGTACTTAATACATTGCTTCTCTGGATCCAAACAGGCTGAGAAAGAAGCAAGCTATTGCTGGATAAGGTAATTATATAATAACACCTTATAATTTCTCAATTTATGATTCTACTACCTAGGTATTAGATATCAGAAGCTCTTTTAATATTTACAATTCATTGTAGGGTCTGCAGGTCAGTGAAAGATTTGAAGAAGATGAAAGATTTTTTAATGTTGGAGATAAAAGATTAGTTTCAGTTCTAGTGTTAGGATTATTAAGCTTGTATTCAAGTCCAATATAATTATTCTTAGTGAATGTCACTTTTATCTTTCCTTTTTATTGAATATTATTTCTATAGGCCTTTTGGCCATGTATGGTTAGGAGATTTCAATAAAAAAAATAATTTTAATATCATTATGAATGGTGTTAATGTGATAAATGGATAGCTAAACAACAAAATTTATATATTATCACAATCTGTTAGTGTAATGTATATATCAAGCAAACATCCTAGAATTGATGATGTCAATGACATCTACCTTTGATACTGTAGGTTGAGTCATGTTAACAAAAATAGAATAAACAAGTTGACTCAACAGAAAATTCTTGAAGTATGTAATTATGAATCACTTCTAATCTGTGAATCCTGTCTTCTTGAAAAAATGACCAAGTCATCTTTTACTGAAAAAGGTGAGCGAGCTAGTGAAGTTCTAGATCTGATACATACTGATGTATACGGACCCATGAACATGAGTACTAAAGGTGGATATTATTATTTCATTATATTTACAGATGATCTATCGAGAAATGGGTATGTCTATTTAATGACACATAAGTCAAAATCATTTAAATATTTAAATAATTCTATAATAAAGTAAAAAAATAAACTAAAAGAGTATTAAAACTCTTCGATCTAACCAAGGAGGTGAATATCTCTTCAGTGAATTTTTGACATACTTAGAAGAGAATGAAATTCTCTCATAGTAGATCCCTTTCTGACATACTTAGAAGAGAATGGGATTCTCTTATAGTGGATCCCTCCTAGAACACCATAGCATAATGGTATGTCAGATGTCAGAAAGGAGGAATCAAACCCTGTTAGATATGGTTTGGTCTATGATGGGCTTTGCAAGTCTATCGATCTTCTTTTGAGGATATGCATTCGAATCAGCTTGTTATATTTTAAATAAAGTTTCAAGTAAGTCTGTAAGTAAAATACCACATAAAATATGAATAGAACGTAAGTCAGTACCCTCTCACCTTAGGATTTGAGGGTGTTCAGCTTATGTCAAACATTTGAAAACTAACAAGCTTGGACGTAGATCTAACAAGTATCTATTTGTAGAGTATCTAAAAGAGACTAAGGGTATTACTTCTACCTTGCTGATGAACAAAAAGTGTTCATCAGCAATAGGGCAGTTCTTTTAGAAAAGAAGTTTCTTGGAGAAGGAACAAATACCTCTAAGATTGAACTTGACGAAGTTTTATCGGTAGAAGAACCGACACAATCTAGTAAATCTATAGAGTTGAATTTGATTAGATCAAATTCAAAATCTATTGTAGAAATATTTTAAGAAGATCTGATAGAGTATCGCATCAACCGGATAGATACTATAGTTTCTTGATTCGAAATGGTGATCCAGTTGAACTTGACGAGAATGAGGATCTGCTCACCTACATGGATGCGATGCAGAGGTCTGACTCCGATAAGTGACTAGAAGCCATGAAATCTGAAATAGAGTCCATGAAGGTCAACAATGTATAGACAGTAGTTGACCCATCCGAAGGAGTAAAATCCATAGGGTGTAAGTGGATCTTCAAAAGGAAGAAGGGCGCAAATAAGAAGTTGGAGACCTATAAAGCCCATCTGGTTGTCAAGGGTTACCATCAATGTTATGGTATAGACTATGATGAAATATTTTCTCTTGTGGCAATGCTCAAATCTATTTGGATTATGCTTGCGATAGCAGCATATCTAAACTATGAAATCTGCAAATGGATGTGAAAATAGTCTTCCTAAATGGAGAGCTGGAAGAAGAGGTATATATGATATAACCTGAAAGTTTTATATCCATAGATGAGTCTAAGATGTGGAAGCTTCAGAGATCTATTTATAGACTTAAGCAGGCATCTCGGAGTTGGAATATGTATTTTGATAAAGTGATCAGAATGTATGGCTACATTAAGAATGGAGAAAAACTCTGCATATACAAATGAATTAATAATTCTATGATAGTATTTCTTATTTTGTATGTAAATGATATTCTCTTAATCGAGAATAATATCCCTGCATTACAAAATATAAAAGTTTAGTTGTCATCATAGTTCTCTATGAAGAACTTGGGAGAAGCATCCTACATCCATGGGATGAAGATCTATAGAGATAGATCTAAAAGGTTGCTTGGATTATCCCAGTCCATGTATATTAATACTGTGCTGAAATGGTTCAGCATGGAGAATTCTAAGAAAGGCTATCTTCCAATAGGCCAAAAAATTTTTTCTCAAAGAGTGATTATCCGACAACTCCTCAAGAGAGAGAGAGCGTATGAGTAGAATTTCATATACTTTAGTAGTGAGATCTATTATGTATGTCATGATATGTACAAGACCAGACATGACATACTCACTAAGGATAGTGAGCAGATACCAGTCCGATCTAAGTGAGAACCACTAAAAGATCGTAAAGACCATCCTTAAGTATTTGATAAATACTAAGGACTAGTGGCTCATCTATGGAGAAACTGACTTAAAACTTATAGAGTTTACAGACTCTAATTTTTAGTCGAATCATGATGATAGCAAGAACATGTCGAGATACATTTATACCCTGAATGGTGGAGCAGTCTGCTAGAAGAGTTCCAAGCAGCACATCATGGCTGACTCTACTTGCGAGGTGGAATATATCATGGCCTCTGATGCTGTGAAGGAAGCTGTGTGGTTACGAAAGTTCATCGACGAGCTCAGAATGCATCCTTTCTTGATAGTCCTATTTTGTTGTACTGTAATAGCCTGACACCATTACTCAAGCGAAGGAACCAAAGTTACATCAGTGCACTAAGCACATTCTGTGCTGCTACCACCTGATCCGAAAGATCATGGATCGAGATGACGTTGAGCTTCAGAAGATCGACAGAAAGAAAAACCTGACCGACCTATTTAATAAAGCACTCGATGTTAAAGAGTTCGAAGATTATAAATCCAAGATGGGTATATGATACTATACTGATTGATTTTAGTCCAAGTGGGAGTTATTAAAATTATGTCCCAAAGCCAATCATTAGTCTATTGACGGTTGTGCTAATCATTATAATTATATATGAATTATTAAATTAATAAATATTACTTAATTTTCTCATCACTTATGTACATCTTATTTGAACTCTTATATTTTGTAATGAAGTCTTTAGGACTAGTTGAATCGATATAGGAGATATATTATTTAGTTCTTAAATCCTAGTTCATGACCAAATAATATACTATTATTAGGACGATAGCTATATCAAGTATGGGTCATTGTGTGTCATGTGCGTTGGTTGTCTTCTTAACCAAAAAGTTGGAGACACTGGCATGGCATGCAAGTGAGATGTAGAGATACATCTCACTGAACGTGATCAACTGTTGAGTACTCTACTGTCAAGAGTAGCTCACGAAGGATATGGGTATAAATATCTTTTGGATTCGAGATCACCACGGTGACTTGTAAGCAACCCACTGTGCTTTGGTGTTGGACTACCTGAATTTTTAATTCAATGATGAAAGATTTTTGGATATAGTCAAGTACTTGCAAAGTCGGCGTGTGAGTCAAGATTGAATTGACCCCTTCGAATAAGTAGAAGTTAATGCATTAGTGTATTTCAATACAATAAAACTTCAGTCAGAGTAATCCATATGATGGATTTGAAAAATTGAAATATAATGTAGATGACCATATCAAGGTTGATAGTTAAATCCTAGGTCAGCTAGAGCATTTGGATCAAGGGGATGAATTATATGGTAACCATATGCTAATAGGTTCTTGAATGTTGCTTTACAATCTTTGACCTATCCGGATGTGGGGTACCATTACTAGATGGTCACTTTGATTAGTATAGAAGATTATTTTTGTACTACCAGCTTAGGTTCGAACTTATGGGTGTTAGATGTGTGCCCTAGATGCCAGATCGACTGACACATCCTGTACAGATCTAAGGGCAAATTTATAATTTTGACTATAAATGAATAAAGGGTTATTCTTCTATCACATTGTGTACATTATGTCTGTGATACATTCTTTGAGTTAGTGAAAATATAAATTTATATTTTCAAGAGTTGAAAATTTAAGGCATGAATTTACATAACTAACTCATAAACAACTCTTGACCATAGGATCATCACGAGGATGGTGATCGATCTGAAAGGTTGGTGTACGATCACTTTCTTAGGATAGATGTATCTTGAGTCTATAGTGTGGAGACACCAGAGTGAGAGTACAGTATTCATTGAGAATGAGAGTACTGAGCGTGACCATATCAAGCAGTCATAGGGAAGTCTACTTTCTTGTCGATGACTAGCTCGATGCTGCAGTTGTGTGTCTAGTTCTTTGACCTGAGGTGCATCGATAGTTCACCTTGAGTGTGTTATAGTTTGACTACACCATAACTTAGTCTCCTAACCATTCCAACCCTAAGGTATATGTTGGCTGTAGCATATTCATTGTAGGAACTAGGTCGCACCAAGATGGGATCTATCAACTCAGTAGATGAGAGGAGTAGTCTTATGATAATTGCAAGATCAAGTCCTTAAGCCCATGGCCATGGCAGAGTGAAATAATAAAAAGAGTTTTTCATTAAGGTTTCACATCAGACTCGGATCGATCGATTAACTCATATGACTGATGTTGGGTTTGATGAGTTCACCTTAACCCTAATTCAGTCGGGACTCATGATAGAGGAACTCAATCACACAGGTAGCTGCACCGAGAGATTCATCTTCAGTTCTGATGGGTTACCACCACATACTGCTAGGTGTCACTGATGGATTTTGGGAGCAATTAGAATGATATTGATGATCGATCATTCTAATTATCTGAATCAGAAGAGTTCTGGTCCATCGAAAGGAGTTTCGATGATGTCGATGATGAGATCACGACATGTCTCATTACCATATAGAATTGAACTTAACTGGGTCACACAAATAAGGGTTAAGATCTGGATGTCATCAATTGGGCTAACCCAATTGATTTGGATTAGATCCAATTAAGTTCAAGAAAATCGTGCTAGCACACGATTGAGCCTAACTTTCTCCTCATGTAATCTTTTCTGTCTCTACTGAGCCAAATATGATTTGACTCATCCAGAGAATCTTGAGAAGGTTTTTCTCAGTCTAAATGAAGCTTGTCCAGCTCAAAAAAGGCTTGTCTTAATCATGAGATGAATTTAGGACAACACCTGCTAATTTCTAGCACCTGCCAAATTCATTTTAGGACATCTGTCAAAAGTTGACATATGGGTCTTAAACTGAAGAGGGCTCATTGGAGGATTTTTATGGGGTGTCCACATGCCAAAACCCAATTGAATTGGGTGCCATAATCAGATTATAGTATGAGCCTAATTGTATTAAAGTGGGCACCCCAAATGGATAAGAACTAAAGAGTCCTGATAAACATGGACTCTTTGGCGCCACCTTGATTGAGCTTATCCAATGTTGGTACCAACTTAGGAGAGAGGGTGGAGATTTTATCTGATGTAATCAGATGATATCACTCCACCAATCAGAATTTTTTTAGAATTTATTAAAATTTTTTGATTGGTTAAATGATGTGGCACTGCGCAGCATACAGGGTCTATATAAACCCTGCTGTGCCTAGGGTTTCATGAAAAAAATTATTTTATGCACAAAACCCAATAGCTACCACCCCCTCCCCTCTTCTCTACATCCTCCCTGCTCTCCTTCCTCCCCTCTTCACGTCCAAAGAGTTGGACATCCATCTGGAAAAGATCCAAGGCGTGGTGACGTCTGGAACAGAAGGCTACAGGACATCTTCGACAGGCTACTGCTCCAACTTCAGAAGGAGTTCTGAAGCACTTTCAAATCAGATAAAGATCTGATTTTTAGAGCATAGATATGCAAGGAGAAGTCATTCTATATTCTACCTAAGTAGATACTGGTAGAGGCCAGGCACTTGCGTGGCTACATCAGAATCTCGGGCTGTGCAGAGATCATCTAAAGGGTAATCAGATTATCCTTGAGGTACTTCTTCTTTCATCATAGATTTAGATTTAATTTTAGATTTTAAATATTAGATAATAAAATTAAATCTAGAGAATTAGATCTAAAATATATAGAATAAATTTTTTAAAAATTATTTCACCCCAGATTTGATGAAATCTGAAAGATCCTACAGAGAAAAAGTGGTTTCCCCCCTTCAAGTGGTATCAGAGCCAGGTTGTTGGCTCTATTTTAGATCTAATTTAGATCTGATTTTAACTTTTATTTATCTGATATTAAAGATTTCAGATATTACATCAGATGTGATAGGATCTAAAATCAAAATATTTAAAATTAAATCTAAGAAGATCTAACATGCATAAGATGCATGACTAGACTAGGATTAGTTGAATCCATGAATGGTCTTAAGTTTTATATTTTAATAAGATTAAAATATGAATTAAATATAATTTATTCTTTGTTTTTTTGATGTTATAATTATTATAATCAAATAAAAAATAAAAAATAAAATTTTAATTATTTCATAAAATTGATCTGCAGCATGCCTAGACTAGTTGTAGAATTGTTCTAGTAACTTGTCTAGAATAGGTTTAATTTTGAATAGTTCAATTTAAATCTTATTTTTAGATATTACATGTGATGTATCAGATCTAAAAGTATGTTAATTAGATTGATTTTTGATACATGAGATGTATGCAAAGTATGTATTAGTTAGATCTTAAATTGTATATGTGATATGTTAATTTAGATCTAACTAGTTTTATAGTTAAATTTATATTTTTGATTAAGATGTTCCTCATGGCCATCCGATCATAAGAACAAAGTAGGGTTTTAAGATCCTCTCTTTCCATTCAATGGAGTGTTCATATGATGTGTAGGGGTGCCGTGCGTTCATCCTTAATCAAAAATCAAAACTTACTTTTTTGCAAAATCCTAGATCCTGAAACCTTAAGATTTATTTTACATGCTTTATTTATGAACCCAAACTTAATTAATGAATTAAGCTTATGAAATTAAGTTAGGTCTAAAATTGAGAATTTTAAATCTAAGATATTTTCATAAAATTGGATTCGGGCTTGGATATCTCAATTAGGTCTAGCAGTTGATCAAACCGAATCAAGAGTTGGTTAGGTGGGATCATAAAGCTAATAATTGACTAGTCTAATAGGATTAAGTCTGGATCAAGGTCGAATCACATTTAGATATGACTCAATCAAGTTAAGACCTAATTTGGCTCAGTGATTAGAGCCTAGATTGTAGACTAACTCAATTAGTTCTGGTTCGACAATTTGGTGTCTAAGGTAAGTTGGGCAGATGCGATCGACAAATTTTTAATTGAGAGCTACTCGACTCGAATGCATTCTTGTCGAGTTAATGGCATATCCCTCCCACTGGTCTCACTTACCTGGCCATATGTGTCAACTCAGTTCTGATTAGAGGTGGCTAACAATTCGAGCTAACCCATGCTACTAGGTTAGTCATAATTGTTATGACTATGTCAAGTCAAGTTTAATGAGACCCAAATAAATCTCCTTAAGAAAATATTAAGTCTAGGTCTTCCACCATTGTGGATGTGCGGGCCCTTCCTGGGGTTGATTGTTCTCGGTTGGTTACAGTGGCTCAATTACATCGAAAAGACGCAACCATGTCCATTAGGCATTAGATGCTACGGATTAGAGGATGGGTTGGGCTCAATATTCTGGATACGGTGAGGGACCCAATCAGGAATCTAGTTTGTGCAAATGGTGGGTTTGACTTAACTAAGGATTGGAGCAATATCCCAGACACGGTGAGCTTCATGAATTAGAGACCAAATTTTGGATGCACCATGATTAGAGAATCATTGAACAAGAGTTGTCCACTTATCGGTTGACCCATCACCAATAACTGTTAGGTGAGATGGTGAGCCAGTCAGTGAGACCGCACCACCCACTAAAAATCACTGATCACGGAGATTTTCACATCTTCACCAAGAAAGTGTAGGGATCTGAGAAAATAGTGGGAGCCTAATTTATTTAAAAATAAAAATCCTAAACAAATTGATTGAGTCTGATTATAAAATCTAACTAGAAACTTTTGACTCTCTACAGGAAACATGTCTGCCTCAAACCCCCTGACCAAAATTTTAGACACCCAAAGACTGACTGGACCCAATTTCAAGGATTGGTTGAGGAACTACAGAATTATTCTGGGTTTCAAAAAATTGACTCATATCTTGGATCAGGACCCACCTGCCATACCAGCATGTCCGACTGCTGAACAGAGAGCGTCTCTGAAAAAGTGGATGGATGATGATAACAAAGCAAGGTACTACATGTTGGGTGCAATGTCTGATGACTTGCAGTGCCAACATGAGAATATTTTGACTACCCGCCAAATATTGGCTCACCTGCAAGAGTTGTTTGGTGAACAGAGTCGCACGACCAAGTATCAAGTCTGTCAAAGATTTTTTAAGGCCAAGATGCATGATGGGAAGTCAGTCCAAGATCATTATTTGACAATGATCAAGGATCTTCAGGAGCTTGAGAAGCTCGGTATCATCTTAGACAAGGATTTTCAGATTGATGTGATCCTTCAGTCCTTGTCCAATGCATATGGTCAGTTCATCATGAACTTCCATATGCATAAGATGCAGTGTACCTTGGTTGAGTTAATGAACATACTGGTTACGGCTGAGCTTTCTATGAAGGGCTCAAAAAGCTCAGTTCTTACTGTAGAGTGGACTTCTTCCAAGAGAAAGTCTTTTGGAAAGAAAAAGAAGTCTGCGAAGAAGCAGAAGGTGGATGGGAAGAAAAGGAAGCGAACTGTCCTCAGTACCTGACCACCCTAAAGAATAAGAAGGATGGTCCTTCTGGAGGTATGCTCATTTTAGAATCTAATCTTATGGTTTCTTCTGCATCCAGTTGGGTGCTTGACTCTGGTTTTAGTGCTCATTTGTGCACTTCTATGCAGGGTCTTAAGGAGAGCAGGAGGCTGAGGGATGGGGAGATGATCCTATGCATCGGGAACGGAGTAAGAGTTGCTACCGTGGCCGTGGGATCCTACCCTCTGCGATTACTGTTAGGATTAGATTTAGTTTTAAGAGACTGTTATTATGTGCCTGCAGCAAGCAGGAATTTGATTTCTATTTCATGTTTAGTACAAGAAGGCTATGTGATTAGCTTTCATAAGGACCATTGTAATATTTTTTATAAAAATAATAAAGTTACAGATGGTTTTCTTATTAACGATCTCTATCAGCTACATATTGATGTATCTGTATTTAATATTGAGTAAAATATGAATGCCATAGGAATTAAAAGGCCTAGAGATAGTCTAAATGATAGGTATCTGTGGCACCTAAGGCTAGGTCATATAGCGGAAGACAAGGCTAACAAATTGAAAAAATCTGAGCTATTGAGTCCGTTGACTTTTGAGTCATATTCAGTTTGTGAATCATGCCTTCAAGGCAAAATGACCAAGCTTCCTTTTGTGAGACATGGGGAAAGGGCCACAGACCTACATGCCCTAGTACATACGGATGTGTGCGGCCCATTTGATGTGTCGGCTAGAGGCAACTACGTCTACTTCATTATCTTTATCGATGATATGTCTAGGTACGGGTATGTGTTTCTAATGAAACATAAGTCTGAAGCTTTTAAAGGTTCAAAGAATTCAGACATGAGGTAGAAAAATAAATAGGAAAGCCTATTAAAGTTCTTCGAACAGATCAAGGAGGTGAATACTTTAGTCAGGAGTTCCTAAACTATCTTAAGGACAATGGTATAGTCTCTCAATGACTCTACCTGGAACATCTCAACTCAATGGAGTTTCAAAATGGAGAAATCGGACCCTATTGATATGGTCCGTTCCATGATGAGCTTCACGGACCTGCCTAAGTTTCTTTGGGGATATTGTCTCATGACAGTAATTTATGTATTGAATAGGGTTTCCTCTAAAATCGTTCCTACCACACCATATGAGATATGGCATGGTAAGAAATCAAGTCTGAATCATCTCAGAATTTAGGTTGTCCGGCTCATGTCAAGAGACAACAGGCGGACAAGTTAGAGTTCAGGTCTTTTAGAGCTCGATTCATAAGATATCCTAAAGAGTCATTAGGATACTATTTTTATATTCTGGAAGACCACAATATGATTGTGAGTCGAAATGCTATTTTTCTTGAAAAATAGTTTATTCAAGATAGTGGCATCGGAAGAATAGTTAAGCTCAAGGAGAATGTCTCCCAAGAGCAACGAGCTAAAGAACCTGAGGAACCAAATCAATCAAACCAGTCCTAGCACAACCTCTTCCACCTCGTAAATCAACTAGGTTTTTTGTCCTCCTGAAAGGTACTTAGGTACTATACAAGAGGATGTAGAGAAAATATTCCTCACGGAAATGGAGCTCATGGTGATGACCCCAAGACCTATGACAGGCGATATCAGATATCGACTCTGAGAAATAGTTAGAGGCAATGAGATCAAAAATTGACTCGATGCACTCAAACCAAGTCTGACCTTAGTAGATCCATCTGAAGGTATTGTACCTATTGGGTGTAAATGGATCTTCAAGAGAAAGATAGGTGCAGATGAGAATGTGGAGACATTCAAGGCTAGGCTCGTAGCAAAAGGTTATAGTCAGCACGAAGGCATTGACTATCAGGATACCTTTTCGTCCGTAGCTATGCTAAAATCCATCCGCACATTGCTTGCTGTTGCAGCCTATTTCAATTATGAAATATGACAGATGAACGTAAAATGGCATTCTTGAATGGACATCTTAAGGAAGATATCTATATGGAACAGCCGCTTGGTTTCACATCCAGTGATGATGATTACAAAATCTGCAAGCTGCAAAGATCCATTTATGGACTTAAGCAAGCATCTCGGAGTTGGAATACTCGTTTCAATGATGTGATCAAAATATTTGGTTTTATCAAGAATGAGGAGGAACCATGTGTGTTCAAAAAGGTCAGTGGGAGCACAGTTGTCTTCCTCGTATTGTACGTAGATGACATCCTCCTAATTGGGAATGACATTCCCATGTTGACCTCAGTCAAAGTATGGTTGTCTAAGGAGTTCTCTATGAAAGATCTAGGAGAGGCATCCTTTATACTGGTATTAAGATCTATAGAGATAGACCAAATAGGTGCTCGGACTTTCACAGAAGATGTACATAGAGGAGGTGCTAAAAAGGTTTAGCATGGAAAACTCCAAAAGAGGTTTATTACCTTTAAGACATGGCATTCATCTTTCCAAGAAGATGTGCCCTAGCACACCTGAGGAGATTGAACGCATGAGCAAGATCCCTTATGCTTCGGCAATAGGGAGCCTCATGTATGCCATGCTATGTACACGACCTGATATAGCCCATGCTGTGAGTGTCACAAGCAATATCAGTCGAATCTAGGTGAAGAGCATGGACTTCTGTGAAATGTATCCTTAAGTACTTGAGAAGGACTAAGGATATGTTTCTAGTCTTTGAGAATGGAGAACTCTAGATTCAGGGATATACAGACTCAGACTTTATGTGTGATATAGATGATCGAAAGTCGACATCTGAGAGTCTGTTCATTTGCAATGGTGGTGTAGTCAGCTGAAAGAGTTCCAAGCAGACGGTGATTGCTGATTCCATCATGGAGGCAGAATATATTGCTGCATTGAAAGCTGCGAAGGAGGCATTCTGGTATAAGAAGTTTGCCGCAAAACTTGGAGTGGTGTCATCGGATGCCATCCCTCTTTACTGCGACAATAACGGTGCCATAGCCCTAGCTAAGGAGCCAAGGTCTCACCAGAAGTCCAAACACATCGAGCGGCGATTCCATCTGATCTGTGATTATCTCAAAAAGATTATGTCGGGTTAAGAGAGTCAACTCCACAAATAATATGGCAGACCACTGACTAAGCCATTGGGCCACCAGAAAATCGAAGCCCACCTTAAGAAGATGGAACTTAGATATGTAGCTAATTGACATTAGGTCAAGTGGGAGTTTGTTAGATGTGTGCCCTAGATGCCAGATCAGCTGACACATTCCTGTACAGATCTAAGGACAAATTTATAATTTTGACTATAAATGAATAAAAGGTTATTCTCTATCACATTGTGTACATTGTGTCTGTGATACATCCTTTGAGTTAGTGAGAATGTAAATTCATATTTTCAAGAGTTGAAAATTTAAGGCATGAATTTACATAACTAACTCATAAATAGCTCCTGACCATAGGATTATCACGAGGATGGTGATCGATCTGGAAGGTTGGTGTATGATCGCTTCCTTAGGATAGATGTGTCTTGAGTCTATGGTGTGGAGACATCGGAGTAAGAGTACAGGTATTCATTGAGAATGAGAGTATTGAGCGTGACCATATCAAGCAGTCATAAGGAAGTCTACCTTCTCGTCGATGACTAGCTCGATGCTGCAGTTGTGTGTCTAGTTCTTTGACCTGAGGTGCATCGACAGTTCACCTTGAGTGTGTTATAGTTTGACTATACCATAACTCGATCTCCTAGCCATTCGAAACCCTGAGGTGTATGTTGGTTATAGCATATTCATTGTAGGAACTAGGTCGCACCAAGATGGGATCTATCAACCTTGGTAGATGAAAGGAGTAGTCCTATGACAATTGAAGATCGAGTTCTTAAGCCCATGGCCATGGCAGAGTGAAATAATGAAAAAGAGTTTGCCATTAAGGTTTCATATCAGACTTGGATCAATCGATTAACTCATATGACTGATGTTGGGTTTGACGAGTTCACCTTAACCCTAATTCAGTCGGGACTCATGATAGAGGAACTCAATCACACAGGTAGTTGTACCGAGAGGTTCGTCTTCAGTTCTGATGGGTTGCCACCACATACTACTAGGTGTCATTGATGGATTTTGGGAGCATTAGAATGATATTGATAATCGATCATTCTAATTGTCTAAATCAGAAGAGTTTTGGTCCATCGAAAGGAGTTTCAATGATGTCGATGATGAGATCATGATATGTCTCATTACTATATAGAATTGAACCTAACTAGATCGCACAAATATGAGTTAGGATCTGGATGTCATCAATTGGGCTAACCCAATTGATTTGGATTAGATCCAATTAGGTTCAAGGAAATCGTGCTAGCACATGATTGAGCCTAACTTTCTCCTCATGTAATCTTTTCTGTCTCTATTGAGCTAAATATGATTTGACTCATCCAGAGAACCTTGGAAAGATTTCTCTCAGTCTAAATGAAGCTTGTCCAGCTCAGAAAAGGCTTGTCTTAATTTATGAGATGAATTTAAGACAACACCTGCTAATTTCTAGTACCTGCCAAATTTATTTTAGGACATCTGTCAAAAGTTGACATATGGGTCTTAAACTGAAGAGGGCTCATTGGAGAATTTTTATGGAGTGTCCATATGATAAAACCTAATTGAATTGGGTGCTATAATCAGATTATGGCATGAGCCCAATTGGATTAAAGTGGGCACCCCAAATGGATAAGAACCAAAGAGTCCTGATAAACATGGACTCTTTGGTGCCACCTTGATTGAGCTTATCCAATGTTGGCGCCAACTTAGGAGAGAGGGTAGGATTCTTATCTGATGTGATCAGATGATATCACTCCATCAATCAAATTTTTTTTAGAATTTATTGGAATTTTTTGATTGGTTGAATGATGTGGCACTGCGCAGCATACAGGGTCTATATAAACCCTGCTGTGCCTAGGATTTCATAAAAGAAATTATTTTATGCATAAAATTCAATAGCTGCCATCCCCTTCCTCTTCTCCACATCCTCCCTACTCTCCTTCCTCTCCTCTTCACATCCAAAGAGTTGGACATACGTCTGGCAAAGATCCAAGGCGTGGTGACACCTGGAACAGAAGGCTGCAGGACATCTTCGATAGGCTACTGCTCCAACTTTAGAAGGAGTTCTGAAGTACTTTCAAATCAGATAAAGATCTGATTTTTAGAGCGTAGATTCATGAGGAGAAGATATTCTAGATCCTACCTAAGTGAATACCGATAGAGGCTAGGCACTTGCATGGCTACATCAGAACCTCAGACTGTGCAGAGATCATCTACAGGGTAATCAGATTATCCTTGAGGTACTTCTTCTTTCATCATAGATTTAGATTTAATTTTAGATTTTAAATATCAGATAATAAAATTAGATCTAGAGAATTAGATCTGAAATATGTAAGATAATTTTTTTAAAAATTATTCCACCTCAGATTTGATGAAATCTGGAAGATCCTACAGAGGAAAAGTGGTTTTCCCCCTTCAATGGGGTCACACTCAAAAGAACTTTTTGATTGATCATGTGGTTGATCGACGATTAAGAATCATTCTAGGATATAATAATCAATTCGATTGATGATTAACTCTATGCAAAACTTGCAATAAATTAATTTACTTATTGTTGGTGAATTATAGAAGAATTGATTAGTGATTAGATTACTAATTAGTTTAATTTAATTGAGCATTGAGGTTGGATCAAATCTAATTGAATTAGATTTAATTTGATTTGACCCAATTAGATTATAAGATAACCTAATCGCTAAGAATGTTTCATTCTTAATTTGATCAGAATTTGAGTTCGATTAATTTTTAATTTAATTAAAATTTAATTGAGACTATTTGATATATAATTAGATTAGGTTCTATGGTCTAATTGGATCTAACCTAATTCAGTTGGGTTAAGAAACTAATTGGATGAGAAATTGAATTCGAATTCAAACTGGACATCCCCTGTGCCTCCTTTCTTGCGCCCACCTTTTCTTCACATGAGAAAAGTTTTTGCATGAATTTTTTCTCACACCCAGAAGAGGATTAACAACTCACTTCTGATCCCTTTTGATTTTGGATGAGGTTGGTTTTAATTTTGAGTTTAAAATGTTTGAACTTGAATGAGAAGTTGGAGTCCAAATCAAGTTGGACTCTTGCCCACGCCGACTTCTCTTCCCCCATGCAAGAAATTTTTTTGTGTGATATTTTTCCATGCCAATCTGATGTTTCTCACCTCTTTCTCACACTGCTAATGGATAAGGATCAATTGGTTAAGTTTCAAACTCAAATTAGTTTGAATTTGAACTATATTTAACCACTTCATCCTTATCCCTTTCTTCTCCATGCCATCTTTAAAATCCTTCTCATTTTGTGTGACAACATGTTGAAGTTTTATCATGAAAATAATCTTCTGAGAGAGAGGATGTGTGAAACAGAGAGGGGGCGGGCTTCTGTGCATGAGAAATAGAGGAAGAGTCCTTCCTTTTTGGGCGTGAGGTCTAGGGTGGGTTCTAGGGTTTTTCAGCTCTAGTTTTTTGTGTGAAATACAAGAGGGTCTTGTTCCTATCTCCCACACCACCACCTCCTCGAGTAGCTCTATCTTTTGATCTAGAAGTGTTCAGGTGATCCGAAGGAAGGAGCCTATTTCAGCCATTCAGTGCCTTCTGCGCGAGCTAGCACTCCCGGGAAGGATGATCTGTTCGGAGCTTCGAGTGGGCGACCTGTAGAGGCTGGATGATCTGTGTGGCTACTCAGCATCAGAAAGAATCTCATACCATGCTTATCAGTAGTGGCGATCATTGACCCACGATAACGTAATGAGTTCTGAACTCATCTGATCAAATCTAAAGGTTAGATCTAATTCAGGGCATCGATACGATCGATATAGTTTTTCATCTACATCAGATTTTAGTATGCAAAATTTCATATCATAGATCCTTAAAGGTTGTTTAGATTTGATCTAAAGTATATTTAAAAGATTAAAGTATTTAATTTATTATCTTCTACTATAAAATTTTAAAAATGCGTGCTTTGAACTGTCTGTTTCTCCTTCAGTGCACCACCTTGTGGATAGGATAAGAGGATAAGTGCTTCATCCCCATTTGAATTTGAAGAGTTCAAATTTGATTTCAGATGAGGGATAAAGCTTTATTTAAATTTGAAGAGATTTATCCCAATGTGGATGAGGATAAAGGCTGATTTGAATTTGAAGAGTTTAAATTCAAATTTGGGGAGAAAGATGAGGCCACGCCCCATCTGAATTTTGTTCGACACCATGGCACGCACCCAAGGTGTTTTCTCATGCATTTTGTATGAAGAATGATGTGGAGAGCAGAGGGAAGGGGCATCAGATATGAGGAGTCATTCTGCTTTAAGTCATTTGATGACTTAAAGCCCTAGGACTCTTAGGTTTCTAATTCTATAAATAAGCCCTCCTGCTATATATTTTATTCATTCCATTCCTAAGAGCTCTCATCTTGTCTCCATGCCATCTCCCTCTCCTCTCCACTCTCTTCCCCTCTCCCATGCCCAAGGTGTTGGGCTGATCCACCTGGAGTACTCAAAGGGTCGGGTGCTGGTCGATGTACGCGAAGGAAGAAGAAGACTGCAATCAAAGGTTGATCGAGGTTCTGTCAGAGATCTAATCGAAGGCTAATCCAAAAGCTTGCTGATCCATCTTAGAGAAGATGGATTGAAGTTTGAGAAAATATTCTAGTCTGAATCTGAGTGGATACCTGTAGAGGCCGGATATCTGTACGGCTCGACAGTGAACCTCAACTCCACGATCATCAAACAACGATGTTCATTTTCTGCATAAAGATGATGATGCGATCATCATGATAATAATCAGATTTAAAATTATTTTAATTTTTTTTAATCTTACATTTATGAATGATCTGGCATAGATTGAGATGTGATCTCGATCAGATCGCATGTCGGATCAAATTTTTGAATTTCACTACACCCTGATTTAGTCGATCGGATGTGCGATCTTTCCTTCAAAATAATGTGTGACCTACTTAGGATTGGCCCAGAATGTTCTTTTTTTTGCATCCTATTTATACTGAAGAGGCATTCCTAAAAAATGGGTAGTGGTACTTCACTCCTCAGAGCAACCACCAGTTCATCAAGGGATTGCCCTTTTTAATGCATGGGTGGAAAAAGGGATTCTTTTTTGCTTCTACTGACCACCCTTAGGGCTTCAGCTACATCTAGTGTGAGACCTGATTAGTGCTGAATAAGAACCCTTGCATCAACCCTGAGGATGAGGAAGATTACCAAATTCTGCTCAATGTCAAAGTGCTACCCCAGCACAAGTTAATAACCAACCAGATATTGTATGATGCAAGTCTGAGTTCGACGAAACCTCAAGGTGTCATCTTTCTCCTTCAACTTTCTTTTTTATGTTTCTTCTTTCATACTAACTTTCTTTCTTGGTGTAGTCATGAGTCCCACTATTGACTCTATTAGCAATGCCTTCCGAAAGAGGTTAGGGTGAAGGAAATATTGATAGTTCTATGCATGCAATTTTAAAATTTTACAGCGGATCTTGATAGATTAAATAATTTAACCTACATTACATACATAATATCTAATCTAAACTACCATGTCAAGACCTATGATATGATTAAATATGAGATTAAGATCTAAAAAATAAAAATCTGCAATGATCATATCAATGCTCTAGATTAGATTTTGAAGGAACCAGATCTAGGGTTTCAGGGTTAGATCTTGAAATTTTTTCAAGATCAGACAGTAGAAGACTAAAATAAATTAAAATTTATTTTTTAAAATCAGAAAATCTCTAGATCTAAGATTCTATTACATAATTATTACATAGCATTAAATTAAAAATTAAAATATATAGAGCATGAACTACATGTTGATCATATCAACATGTTTCTATACTACATCTAATGTATGTATTAAACAATAGATCAGATCTATTACCTTGCAAGTTAGATGTTCTAACCTTGCTGATCCAGGCTTAAGGATGATGTTGCAAATCACACATACATCCGATCTCTATGAGTCATCCACACGAGCCCATGAATCTCAACCAGAAGTCCTGCTTCAGAAGATCAGTACAGTATGCTAGTACTACGCTGATCCTTCTTCGATGATTGATCAGGTGCCTCCTTCTTCTTGATTTTGATTCTTCCAAAGATGAGAAGTAGGAGGATGAGTTTTAGATCTGAGACGCTCTCAGAAAACTCAAGATGGAGGAAGAAAAGAGATGAAACTGACAACCCTAGAAGAAGACCCTCCTCTTCTTCTCTTTACTCTCTCCTAAATACCTATCTTGTGTCTATTATATCTCTACGACCCAAAGGTTTTTCTCTCTAATTTTTGGAAGCCCCAAAGGTCTCTCAAATCTATATGTTCACCAAAAATTTTATAAAGAAACTCATTTTATAAGAGAGATATAATAGAGTCCTTGTCTAGGTCAAATACCTAGTCAAGGCTTATCCAAACATGGCAAGATAAGGGGCACCCAACTCTTGGACACCTCCTCCTTATTTTCATACATGGACCACCAGCAAAGGATGCACAATATATGCCCTAAAAGTCACAAAAATCTCAAAAAAAATCTGGATAAATTCGATGCAAAAAGGAAAGAGTTTTGGATTTCTAAAACTCTATCTCATAGAATTTGAAATCCAAACTTATTCCTACTTTGATTTGATCCACAACCACTTTCCATATATGAAAGAAGAGGAAAACCTTTTGGATGTGGGAAAGACCTGGAGAGGACTTTTGTCGCACAAAATAAGAGGGGATTGGCATGGAATAAGAGAGGGCGTGGGGGGGGCCTTTTGTGGCACAAGGTGGAATCCTAGTCTTACTAGGATTCTATCTTATGACTTGTTTTAATTTGGTTTCTCAAACTAAATCAAATAAAATTAGATCAATCCAATTAAAATAGATCTTAATCTAATTAAAAACCTAATTTAATCAGATTAAATTAGATTTAAATCTGATTTAATTTTTTAATCAAATTAAAAATTAGGTTGACCCAAGTCCTAATTGAACTAGGATATTTTTTTCTTGCACTTGGCTTATCCAATAAATCAATTGAACTTGATCCAATCAAGCCCAAACTAAATTTAATTAAATTATATTCAATTAGACTTAATCTCAGCCCATTGGCTTAATCAAATTAAACCAATTAGCAATCAAATTACTAATCGATCCTCCTGCAACACTTGTACTAGGTCAAATGTCAATCGTATTGATCATTTAACACTAGAATGATTCTTAATCATTGATCAACCATCCGATCATGAACTCTAATGTGTATGACCTCATAGGTCTGAACCTAAGTTGGTAGCATAGAAATAAATTTTTATACCAATCGAAGTGACCATCTAGCAATGGTACCCGACGATCGGATAGGTCGAATGTGTAGAACAACATCCTTAGAACCCATGCGGATATAGTTTCCATATAATTCATCCCCTTGACCAAAATGATCATAGGACACCTCAGAGTTCAACTGTCAATACTGATCAGGTTGTCCACATTGTATTTCAAAATATCAAATCTATCTGATGGATTACCCTGGCCAAGGTTTTGCTAAATTGAAATACAGTGACTCATTCTTCTCCAACTCTTGGAGTGGTCAATCCCATCTCGATCACACTCTGACTTCACAAGTACTTGACTATGCCCAGAAGCCTTCCATCACTGAATTAAAAATTCAGTTAGTCCATACCAAAGCACAGTGAGTTACTTGCAAGTCATTGAGGCGATCTCAGGTCTAAGGGATACTTATACCTATATCCCATCAGAGACATTCTCGATAGCAGAATACTCTGGAGTTGGTCACGTTCAATGATGATGTACCCTTACATCTCACCTGTATGCAATACCAGTCTCCACACTCTTTGGTTAAGAGGACAACCAACCCATATGGCCTACAGTGATCTATGCTCGATAGAAGCTGTCTCCTTATTAACAGCCTATCATTTGATCGTGAATAATTTTAAGAACTAATCGATAAATCCTCTCTTTATCGAATCTGAATAGTCCTAAGGACTTCATCATAACAATGGAGTTCATTAGAAGATGAAAGCTTATGATAAAAATATCAAATATATTTTATTTATTAACAAATCAATTATCATACTTGGTTGCTCAACCGTCAACAGCTTGATAATTGGCTTTTGGGACATATTTTTCAACAACTCTCACTTGTCCTAAAGCCAATTGGCACAGTATTTAATACCCATCTTTGACTTGTGGTTGTCGAACTCCTTTATTGCCAGGGCTTTAGTGAAGGGGTCGGCCAGGTTCTCCTTTCCGTCAATCTTCTGAAGGTCGACGTCAACTCGATCCATGATCTCCGGGCCAGGTGGAAGCGGCACAAAATGTGCTTCATCTGCTGGTGTGCTTTGGATTCCTTCACCTGAGCTATGGCACCAGTGCTGTCGCAGTAGAGCAGGATCGAACCATTGAGGGAGGGTGCTACTCCGAGCTCGATGATGAATTTCTTCAGTCATACAGCTTCTTCCGGCATCCGATGCTGCAATGTACTCCGCTTCACAAACAGAATCTGCCACAGTATGCTACTTGGAACTCTTCAAGCAGATGGCTCCACCAATCAGAGTAAAGATATAACCCGACATGCTTCTACTGTCATCATGGTCAGATTGAAAGCTGGAGTCTGTGAACCCCACAAGTTTCAGATCTGACTCGTCATAAACCAACCATTGGTCCTTAGTATTTCTCAAATACTTAAGGATGGCTTTAACCACTTTTCAGTGATTTTCTCTAGGATCAGATTGGTATCTACTCACTACTCCTAGTGAGTATGCCACATCTGATCTTGTACATATCATGGCGTACATGATAGATCCACGACGAAGTATATGGAACTCTACTCATACGCTCTTTCTCTCTTTAGGAGTTGTCAGACAATCCTTCTTAGAGAAAAAATTTTATGGCCTATCGATAGATAGCCCTTCTTGGAATTCTCCATGCTGACCTCTTCAGCACAGTGTCTATGTACGTGGACTGGGATAATCAAGCATCTTTTTAGATCTATCCCTATAGATCTTCATCCCTAGAATGTAGGATGCTTCACCCAAGTCCTTCATGGAGAACTGCGATGACAACCAAACTTTTATTCCCTACAGTATGGGGATGTCATTCTTGATTAAGAGAATGTCATCCACGTATAAGACAAGAATACACAACTGGATCATTTGCCCATTTATAGATGTAGGGCTCTTCTCCATTCTTAATGAAGCCATACGTTTTGATCACCTTATCAAAATACATGTTCTAACTCTGAGAAGCTTGCTTCAATCCATAAATAGATCTCTGAAGCTTGCACACCTTGGACTTATCTGTGGATGTAAACCTCTCAGGTTGTATCATATACACCTCTTCGGTCAGCTCTCCATTTAGGAAAGCTATCTTTACATCCATTTGCCAGATCTCATAATCCAGATGGATAGCTATTGCAAGCATTATCCAAATAGATTTGAGCATTGCCATAGGAGAAAATTCTTATCATAGTCAATACCATAACATTGACGATACCCATTGATAACCAAACGAGCTTTAAGGTCTCCACCTTTCCATCTATGCCCCTTTTCTTTTTGAACATCCATTTACACTTAATGGGTTTAACCCCTTCAGGTGGGTCAATCAATGTCCATACATCATTGACCTTCATGGACTCCATTTCAAATTTCATAGCTTCAAACCATTTCTGAAATCAGATCTCTACATTGCATCCATATAGGTGATCGGATCCTCATCGTTCTCATCGAGTTCGATGGGATCACCATCCCGGATCAAGAAACTGTAGTATCTGTCCGACTGATGCGTACTCTACTAGATTGCTTTAATGGTGCAGGTACATTGAGCTCCGAATCTGATCTAATCAAATCTGACTCAGGTTCAGCTATTGGTGTCGGTCCTTCTACCTATTGAACTTCATCAAGTTCAACCTTAGAGGCAACAGTTCCTTCACCAAGGAACTCTTTTTCTAAAAAGATGCTTTAAGGCTGATGAACACCTTTTGTTCATCAGCATGGTAGAAAAAATATCCTTTGATCTCTTTGGGGTACCCGATGAATGTGCATTTGTCAGACCTAGATCCAGTTTGTCTGTGACTAATCGTTTGACATAGGCTGGGCACCCCCAGACCCTAAGGTGTGAAAGTGCTGGCTTACACCCTATCCATATCTCATATGGAGTCTTAATTACAGACTTACTTGGAACCTATTTAATAGATAATAGGTCGATTTGAGTGCATATCCCAGAAGGATATCGATAAGTTGACAAAATCCATCATGAATAGGATCATGTCTAATAGAGTCTGATTTCTCCTTTCAGACACCATTATACTATGGTGTTCCTAGAGGAGTTCATTGAGAGAGAATCCATTCTCTCCTAGATATGTGAGAAACTCACTAGAAAATATTCTCTTCCTCGTCAGATTGAAGAGTTTTAATGCTCTTTCCAGTTTATTTTTCTACTTCACTTCAGAATCGTTTGAACATTTCAAATGAATCCGACTTATGTTTCATCAGATAGACATATCCATATCTGGATAGATCATCCGTGAAAGTTATAAAGTAGAAATATCCACCTCTAACACTTATGCTCATGGGCCTGCATACATCAGTATGTACTAGGCCCAAGAGCTCAGTAGCTCTCTCATCCTTTTCAGTAAAAGGTGACTTGGTTATTTTATCAAGAAGACAGGACTCACAGGTTGGAAGTGATTCACAATCACTGACTTCGAGGATTCTCTCTTGAGTCAACCTGTTTATTCTATTCTTGTTTATATGACCTAGCCATAGTGCTATAAGTAGATATCTGACACACACTATCTAATCTAGGTGCTTGCCAGTAGAATAGACTCTTATCAGGCTTGATCTTTTGGTCTGGCCCTACACTGATGTTCCAGCCTAACTTGCACCTTTTTTATTTTTTTCTTCTTGTTCTTCTTTCATTTTTTAAAGGGTCAAGAACCAGAAGACGAACCTCCCACTAAGTTCACCGACTCCTTGTGGAGTTGGTGATCCTTCTCAAAGTTCTGAAGCAACCCCAGTAACCCGTGGTAGTTCACTTCAGGCTTTGTCATTCTATAATGAGTGAGGAATGGGAGATAGGACTTGTGCAGTGAGTTCAGTATTGCATCTTTTCCAAGCTGCTTATGCAAGAAAAAGTTAAGCTTGCTCAATCGTTCCATCAGCTCGATCATGTACAATACATGATCAGTGACAGAGGCACCATCCCATATTTTAGTATTGAAGATGGCACAACTAGTTTTGTGCCTCTCCACATCATCAGGTGTGCCAAAGGCATCCTCCAACACTTGAAGTATGTCCTTTGGCTGAGCCATCTCGAATCTGCGACTGAACTCGTCACTCATGGCAGTCAGCATGATACAGCACACCGTGGTCCGATCACTGAGAAACTTCTGGTAAGTATCTCTAACTGTTCCACGTGCATTGGCAGCTAGCTCCTCAGGTGCAAGATTCATTATCACATATAGGATCCGTTCATGCTCTAGGACTATCTTCAACTTTCGGTACCGCTACCGAAGTTGGGTCCCACCAACTTATCATTATCCAACAATGATCGGAGCGATAGGGAAGTGGCCATATCTGCTCAAAGAAAAATCATAACCTAATTAGTAATGGATTCATTAAACCTAAAGATTTGGATTTTAATTAAAAGGTTTCTTTCATTATTTTATTCGAATTGATAGCCTCTACCTCCAATTCGAGGAATTACCCTAATTCTTTAGTGGGTACTAGAATCCACTTAGACTGCACACAAGCCCAACTTTGGTTGGCCAACCCATGTATATTTAAGGGTAGGTTCATAACCAATTGTTTCTCTAAATAATTTTTAGTAATTTTAATTTTGCCCTAAAAACCTAATCAGTAGGCTTTGGCCTCCACTGTAAGGATCCGGTTAGGTCCAATCATTAACATGACCATACTTGGTGCATCTAACCAATGAATGATTAAGCCCAACTTTGGTTGGCTCACCTAACTACCATCAGAGAGACACTTCTAAGTTATCATATGATGAGTGATAATTTCATTAGTCAACAAGCACCGTGCCTTTGGGTCTGCAATGATTATTGAGTTAATAGACTCATTATCAAACACCTTAATAGGAGGCTATAACTCAGTTATCTCCATAACTTTGTCATTTTAAGGACCTAATAATTTTAAAAAATTTAAATGATTTAGAGGATGAATTCCATATACCTAGACTGGGACAAGCCTAACATCTACTTACATCTATCCCTATAGATGCTTAATATATTGGATGTATAACCCAAGTGTTATTCTATGAAAATTTTTGTGATAAGCATGTCATTGACCGAGTGCAATATTGGGACTACCTTCCAATATACTGTATATCACTTACATACATAATCAAGAAGTTAGTAGAACTCTCACTTATCTTCTTGCACACACATATGGTTCATCTATATTTGATAAAGTCAAACATTTAGATTATCCCATCAAAAATAAAAGTACCTACTCTTCAATATCTATCTGAATTCATAAGTGCATTTGTCCTCCCATTAGAGACAACTTCTCTAGATGGTGTGTGGTAATAACAAAAATTTAGATTAACATCCCTGATCGCTACCTATTGGGTCATACCCATAGGTGCTTCAACCATAGTCTATACTTGGTTGATGTTCAGGATGTTAATTTTGGATATTATGATTTCAAGCCATCTGTCAGAGTCTCTACTCATGACTATCTCTGAATAGGTCAAGAAAAATATCATTCACAATGATGTATGGTGTACTGCTATTCACAATGACAAACCCATATTTGAGTGGTATATTACACACTCAGATTGACCTTCGGTGAGGAGATGTGTGTCATGGTTGTGCCTCATCAATAGGCATATTTGGTCAAAGATTAACTTGTACACATTGTTGAAAATAGTGTCCCAAAGCCAATCGTCAGCCTGTTGACGGTTGTGCTCTTTCCTGTATTAGTATATGAATTATAAATAAATAAAAGTTATTTTGGTATTTTTTATCATAAATTATTTTATCTTTTAATGAACTCCTATATTGTGGTGAAGTCCTTAGGACTATTTAGACTCGACAAAGAGGATTTGTCGTTTAGTCCTTAAATTTGTTCGCGACCAAATGATACGTTGTTACCAAGGACAACAACGTTTATCAAGCATAGGTCATTGTGTGCCATATGGGTTGGTTGTCCTCTTAACCAAGGAGTGTGGAGATACTAGTATGGCATACAGGTGAGATGTAAGGGTACATCTGCACTGAACGTGACCGACTCCAGAGCTTTTTCTGCTGTCAAGATTTGCTCCGATGGGATATGGGTATAACTGTCCCTCCGACCTAAGACTGCCACAATGACTTGCAAGCAACTCACTGCACTTAGGCACTGGACTACCTGAATTTTTAATTCAGTGATGGAAGGCTGCTAGGTGTAGTCAAGTACTTGACTTATCGGTGCGTGTGTCAAGATGGGATTGACCACTCTAGTTCAGGAGCTGTGTACAGTCGTATTTCAATTTGGCAAAATCATGGCCAGGGTAGTCCTAGTGAGGAGTCACAGGACTGTTTGAGTTAAGCACGATTCGGATGATCTGATCAGGGTTGACAGTTTAACCCTGAGTCATCCTATACACAAGGGTCAAAAGGGATGAATTATACAGTAACCATATTCACGTAGGTTCTGAATATTGCGATTGCGACTATTCGATCTATCCGGACGTCGGGTACTATTGCTAGATGGTCACTTTGATTAGTACATAAATTAGTTCCTGTGCTACCGGCTTAGATTCGAACCTGCGGGGTCACACACATTAGAGGTTCCTATCTGATTTGATGGCTGGTGAAGAGTCCCACTGCACTGAGACTCTTCGACCAAGAGTCCTAATTCTCGGGACTCTGAGTCCTACGTGTCTGAAATTCTATGATCGAGAATTAGGATTCTCTAATCATGAGTTCCATACATTTTGGGTACCGAGGTCAAGAGTCTCACTGGTTTGGGACTCTTCGATCAAGATTTCATATCGATGGACTTTGATGCCCGATTGCCCATCGAATTTGGACTTAGTATTTATGAGAGATTTAATTAGTAATTTGATCACTGTTGCTTCTTGAATTAATTTTGATGATTACAAAGTATTTGAGGAGATTACTAATGATTTTGACTTGAAAAAAGACTTATTGCATTTCAGGGGCAAAATTATAATTTTGTCAAGACCTGATTCAGAAACCTCAAGAGCAAGAACTGAAGACGTACAATCTATTGAAGGAAATTTTAATATTTTTGAAAGTATATTTTGTAAGAAAATCAGATTTTTATTTTTGAGTCAACCCCATGAGTCAACTCATGGCTTAAAGGGCTGAACGACAAGCTAAAATTTTGGCTGGCACTCTCTGTGAGTCGATCCCATGGGTCGAACCCTTGGCATGAGTCAACCATATGAGTCGACCTCTGCTACTTCGCAGGTCAAAATTATAGAATAGTTATTTTCTATTCTGTTCCACAGAAGTCGACCCTATGAGTCGACCCATGAGCATGAGTCGACCCCTGTGATGGGAAAGTTTTACAATGGCTAGTTTTTAATTCATTTCAATTGCATTTAATGCTCATTTAATGTGCTCTAACGGCTCTATTTCAGCCCAGCTTACTCTCCACCATTATTTGAAGTTATATAAAGGGACTTAAAGGAGGGAATCAAATAAAAAAAAGAAAAAAAAGAGAAAAAATTTTGAAAAAACTTCTTCAAGCATTCTTTTCAACCCTAAGCAAGAGCCCACTTAAAGCATTCAAGAAGCTTTTAATTCAAGTTCACCAACTCTTTAAGTGCTCATTCAAGTCTCCAACTACCTTGAGAAAATCAGAAAGAGCTTCCTTCAAATTGTGTAAAGTATATTTAATGCCTTATTCACTCATTAAAGGAGCTTCATTTGTATTTCTGTATTGTTAACTATAATACTCTTTTTGAGTCATTATTTTTTATTTTGAAAGGGTTCCAAAATGTGGGAAGGTTGATCCGAATCTTAAATTGGATTGTATTGGGTTGGCTTGTACCTGGAAAACAAGTGTTCTAGCTTGAAATAGCTAGAGTCAGAGGTTCTGACGAGTGTATTCAGGTTGAATACAATTTAGTGGATTGAAATTCTCAAGTAGGAGCTTGGGGAGTGGATGTAGGTGCAAGGTTGGCACCGAACCACTATAAATCCTCTTGTTTATGTTGTGCTTAATTGCTCTCCTTTTAAACTTCTTTATTCTCTTGCATTCTTGCATCCAACCATTACGCATGCATCAATTACACTCTCCTTACTTATCTTGCTATTGTTAAATATTCTTCATAAGTTGTAAGTTAAGTTTAAATTTTTAGAAACCCAATTCACCCCCTCCTCTTGGATTGCATAGCTGGGCAATAAGTGGTATCAAAGCCCAGTGCTCTAGCCCTACTTTGATTTAACCAATCAAAGAGCTAAAGATCTATGGCAACTCAAATTGACACTTCTCTAGCCGAGGGGCAGTCCACTAACCAACCTCCACTTTTCAATGGGTCAAACTATACCCATTGAAAAGCTCGGATGAAAATCTTCATTCAATCACTTGACTATGATATGTCGAGTATCATAGTAAACGGACCACACACATCCACTAAAATTATTGACGGTATGAAATCAACCAAACCCGAAAAAGAATGGGATGAGGTTGATAAGAAAATGGCTCAACTAAATGCTAAAGCCATGAATGTCTTGTATTGTACCCTAGATGCAAATGATATCAATCGTATTTTAACTTGCATGTCTGCTAAGAAAATATGGAATAGATTAGAAGTAACTCATGAAGGAACTAATCAAGTGAAAGAATCCAAAATTAACATGCTCATGCATAAATATGAACTTTTTAAAATGGAGCATGATTAATCTATAACTGAAATATTTACTCGCTTTACTGATATTATAAATAGTTTAAAAAGTCTTGATAAGTCTTATTCTAATAGTGACCTCGTGAGGAAGATTCTTAGGTCCTTACCAAGAACTTGGGAAGCCAAAGTGACCGCTATCCAAGAAGCCAAGGATCTGAACATCCTACCCTTGGAAGAGTTTCTAGGATCACTGATGACATATGAGCTAAGCATGAAATAACATTAAGAAGAAGAAGTCAAAAAGAAGAGGACAATCGTCCTCAAATTCACGGCTCAACTTAATGAAGAAACTGATGATACAGAAATTGAAGAGCAGGATGAAGAAATGGCTCTCATTACTAGAAGATTTAAGAAATTTTTGAAGAAAAGGAAACAGGAAATGAGGAAGAGGCCACCCACAAAAAGAGAATATAGCAAAGAAAAGGATAAAGACCAACCCCTTATTTGCTACGAATGCAAGAAACTGAGACATTTTAAGTCTGAATGCCCACAACTGAAGAAGGGTCTCAAGAAGTACAAGAAGAAGGCCATGATGGCTACTTGGAGTGGAAGTGATGAGTCAAGCTCCGAAGAAGAAGACTCAAATGAACAAGCCAACTTGTGCCTTATGGCACATGAAAATGAGGTAAATTCTGATACTCCTGTTGACTTTACCTTTGAAGAACTTTATGAAGCTTTTTATGATTTAATTGATGAACTAAAGAAGCTAGGGGTAAAGAATAAAGAGTTAAAATCAAAGAATCAATCTTTACTAAAATAAAATGAAAATATTTCAAATGAAAAATCTACCCTGCTTCAAGAAAATCTGAACTTAAAGAATGAAATTACCAAGCTAAAATTAATAGTTGAAAAATTCACCTTAAGTTCTAATAAACTGAATATGATTCATGAAAATTAAAAGGCTATTTATGATAAGGCTGGTCTTGGTTACAACCCCTTAAAGAAACAAAAGTTTCTAAAAAATATCTATGTAAACTCTTCAAACAATAAGTTCTCAAACATTACTTGCTTCAAATGTGGTAAAATAGGTCACAAGTCATACACTTGTCTCTCTAACAAATTTTTAAATTCTAATGCAAAGAAAATATTTGTTTCAAAAGGAATCATTGTGACTAACCAAAAAGGACCCAAGAAAGCTTGGGTACCTAAAGTAAAAACTTGACTTTTGCTTGCAGGTGTATCTAGCATCCCAAGGAGCAAACCGAAAATGGTATCTTGATAGCGGATGCTCGAGACACATGACTGGTGATAAATCTCAATTCATCACACTTGATACTAAAAATGGAGAGATGGTCACCTTTGGAGACAATGGCAAAGGAAAGATCATCGGTATAGGTAATATTGGTATTACTCCCTCCAAGTACATTAAAAATATTTTATTAGTAGATGGTTTAAAATATAATTTATTAAGCATCAGTCAATTTTATGATAAAGGATGCAAAGTTATTTTTGAATCTTCTGTTTGCATTGTAACTAGTCCTGTTAATGAAGGCATTAAATTTGTTGGGCATAGACATGGCAATGTTTATATGGTAGATTTGAATGATCTATCCAAAATAAATATGCAATGCCTAGTATCCTTGAATGCCAAGATTAATGAGACTAGTTGGCTTTAGCATCGTAGGCTTGCACATATTAGCATGCATTCACTTTCAAAACTCATTAAGAAAGAATTAGTTATTGATTTATCCAAATTGAACTTTGAAAAGGATAGAATTTGTGATGCATGCCAACTAGGTAAACAAACAAGAGTTTCATTCAAATCTAAAAATATTGTTTCAACTACTAGGCTATTAGAATTATTGCATATGGATTTATTTAGACCTACTAGAACTACTAGTCTAGGAGAAAAATGATATGATTTTATAATTATTGATGACTTCTCTCATTTTACATGGGTTTTCTTTTTGGCACACAAGGATGAAACTTTTCAAGTTTTTTCTAAATTTTATCGAAAAGTCACAAATGAGAAAAATTTTTCAATTCAAAATATTCGAAGTGATCATGGAACCGAATTTAAAAATCAAGATTTGAAAAAATTTTGTGATGAAAAAAGAATAGGACACAACTTTTTGATACCTAGGACATCCCAACAAAATGGAGTAGTAGAAAGAAAAAATAGAATCCTTGAGGAAATGGCCCGTACCATGCTATGTGAAAGCAACCTTCCAAGATACTTTTGGATGGAAGCTATTAACACAGCATGTTACATATTGAATCGTGCTTTAATTAGACAAATTTTAAAGAAAACTCCCTATGAGCTTTGGAAAGGAAGAAAACCAAATATTGCATATTTTCATATTTTTGGTTGCCAATGTTTTGTGTTAAACAATGGTAAAGAAAGACTGAAAAAATTTGATGCAAAATCTGATAAATGATTTTTCTTGGTTACTCCTCTTCTAGCAAAACCTTTAGAGTTTTTAACAAAAGAATCTTAGTAGTAGAGGAGTCAATACATGTTGTCTTTGATGAAACTAACGATCTCCTTTAAGAATGAATGAAGGTTTTGATGATGCAGATCCTCTTATAGAAGGAATAAAGGAGATCAATCTAAAAGATTCAACAATTCAAGATGATGAAGAACTTGAAGACAAACAAAATGAGAAAGGTGAAAAACGACAAGAACAACCTCAAGGTACAAATAATCTACCCAAGGAATAGAGGTATGATCACAATCACCCCAAAGAACTAATCATTGGTTATCCTACACATAGTATAAGAACTCATTCCTCACTTAAAGATGCACTCAATCATTTTGCTTTTGTCTCTCATCTTGAATCTAAAACTATAGACGAAGCTGAAAAAGATTATAATTGGATTAATGCAATGCAAGAAGAACTTAATCAATTTGAAAGAAATAATGTACGAATCTTAGTATCAAGATCTAAAAACTACTCAATAATTGGCACAAAATAGGTATATAGAAATAAATTGGATGAACATGAAAATGTGATAAGAAATAAAGCAAGATTAGTTGCAAAAGATTATAATCAAGAAGAAAAATTGATTTTGATGAGACTTTTGCACCTGTTGCTAGATTAGAGGCAATTAGACTTCTACTTGCTTATGCTTGCTTTATGAAATTTAAATTATTCCAAATGGATGTCAAAAGTGCCTTTTTGAATGGATATATTGCTGAAGAAGTTTATGTAGAACAACCCTCAGGTTTTGAAAATCATGCTTTTTCTAATCATATTTTTAAATTAAATAAAGCACCCAGGGCTTAGTATGAAAGGCTAAGCAAATTTCTACTTAATAATGATTTTTTAAGAGAAAATATAGACACAACTCTTTTCATTAAAGAAAATCAAGATGATATATTAGTTATACAAATATATGTTGATGATATTATTTTTGGATCTACTAATGAAACTCTTTGTCAAGATTTTCAAAGCTCATGCAGGGGGAGTTTGAGATAAGCATGATGGGAGAACTCACATTCTTCCTCGGACTCCAAATCAAATAAATGAAGGAAGAAATCTCCATCACTAAATCAAGTACACAAGAGAATTACTCAAAAGATTTGGAATGGAGAACTCCAGAGCAATTGGCACACCCATGAGCCCATCATGTAAGCTTGACAAGGACGAAGAAGGTAAAAGTATAGACTTAAAATTTTATAGAGGTATGATTGATTCTCTATTATATTTAACTGCTAGTAGACCTGATATTATGTTTAGTGTTTTCCTATGTGCTCATGTTCAATTAAATCCAAAAGAATCACACTTGAATGCAATTAAAAGAATCCTTAGATATTTAAATGATACACAAACTCTAGGATTATGGTATTCTAAGAACTCATTAATTGACTTAATAGGATATTCAGATGCTGATTTTGCTGGATGTAAATTAGATAGAAAAAGTACTAGTAGAACTTGTCAATTTCTTGGAGTTAACCTAATCTTTTGGTTTACAAGAAATAAAATTCGATAGCTCTGTCTATAGCCAAGGATGAATACATTACAGTCGAAAGTTGTTGTGCTCAAATCTTGTGGATTAAGCAATAACTCGAAGATTTGGTATCAAACTTAATGAAACTCCCATAAGATGTGATAATACTAGTGCTATAAATCTCACTAAAAATCCAATTCAACATTCTAGGTCAAAACATATTGAAATCAGGCATCATTTCATAAGAGAACATGCCAAAATAAAAACATAATTCTTGACTATGTTTGTACTGAAAAATAATTAGCTGACATTTTTACCAAGGCCTTAAGTGAAGATAGATTTTATAAAATTAGGAGAAACTAGGAATCATTGATCCATCTGCTTAGGTGTCTCTCTGATTCCAAGATATCAATGCCAAAAATTCTTTTAGCTTAATTCTCATCTTTTCTTTTGAGCTCAAAATCCCAAAATGAACATTCTCATGATCAATTTTTGGGTAAACATCTTTCTCCTAATATTTTAAATTTTTTTGAAACTGTTTCATCATTTTTTTGAATTTCTCTGTGCCATGAGTCGACCCCCAGGGTCGATCCTAGGGTAAACTTGTAATATTGACTAAATCCTTCGGCACTTTCTTTTTATTGGAAAACCTCCCTTGAACTGACCCAACTCTTCGTCTTCTTCCTTCCACCAAGCCAAAAGACTCCCTCTCTTCTTCCTCAAACCCAAGTTTTTCCCCAAAACTCTTCTCCCACCATCTCTCACCCTCTAAATCGCCCTCTTGGAACCAAGCTCCTCTCTTTTCTCCTTCTCCATTTGGAGCGAGTCGAGCTTACCCTAGACTCTACCCGTCTTCTCCAAATGGCACTCCTCTTCTCCAAAATCTTTATCCTTCTCCTAAAAACCCTTTATCTCTTCCCACATTTGCTCTCCTAAGTTCCTTGCTAACTCTGCTTGTGAAAATGGCTCTGAAGATGAAGCTTCCACAGAAGAGAAAATCAGTTCGCAGGTTGGAAGAAAGTGCGCGCCGGAAGAGACAAGCAACCGAGACCACTTCTGCTTCAAACCCTGCTCCTGCATCTGCTCCAGCTACAACTCGATCTCCAATCAGCCCCAGTAAGGTACCCCTTTCCGATAGGAAGGTAGAGCCCGGCAAAAATATTGATTTCAGATTTTTTAAAAAGGAAGGGTTCTCTATCGGATCAAAAATTAAGGACCAAGGTTGGGAATTCTACTGCTCCCTAAAAAAAATACCTATGTGGATCTTGTTGGAGAATTTTATCTGAATTTGGGATACAACAATGAAACAGTAAAATCCATAGTAAAGGGTATAGAAATTAGCCTAGATCCTATGCTCTTGAGAAAAATTCTTCATTTACCCTGTGAGGGATACACAAACATGGAACTCCCAGTTAAGGAGGAGGGAATAAATGTTATTCTAGGAAGAACTTTCACTAGAAGCGTAAACAAATTAGAGCTAAGATTCTTTCCATTGAGATGAGGCTGCTACACCAAATGGTAACTAAGTTATTTTTCCCTAGAAGTGGTAGACATGATCTCCTCTCTGGTCAGAACATCTGCATTATGTATCATATTATTACTCAAACCCCCCTGAACCTCCCAGCATTGATGATTGAGGCTATGAGAGAGACCTTGAATAGGTCCAAGGCACATTTGCCTTTCGGTATGGCTCTCACTTTAGTATTTAGGAGGTTTGGAGTTAGCTTTGAGGGGGAGGTAGTAGCTAGGCTATCTCACTCCGACACTATCAACCGTCATACTCTACACCGCATGGGATTTTTCAAGACGGATGGTGGTTGGACAAAAGGTGTGGAAGAGAGAGCTGAGAACAGAGCAGAGGAGGAAGGACCATCATCACCTCTTTGTGATCACAGGACTGTATCTTCAGATATTCAGTTTGTTTCTGACCATGAGGCTGGGCCGTCAGAGTCTGCGAGGAGGCACACTTCAGTTCAGCAGCTAGATAGTAGAGCACATCCTTCAGAGATCAGATTGGCTGATGATCAGATAGAGATGATATCTCAACGTGTAGCCTCCATACTTTACGTCAGTTGGGTACTTTAGCTTTTGCTCAGGGATCGACATCTCACAATGTATCTGATCAGACACTGATCCCCCACATCTTCACTGTGTTCCAGATGATTTTTGATCAGTCAGTACGCATGGAGCAGCTTGAGGGTTGTATAGTGAGACTGACTGATAGAGTATTTGACTTGCAGAGGCAAGTGCTAGCTCTAGCCCATCCACAGCCACATGAGGACATCACTGAGGTCTCAGACCTATCTGCGGAGGCAGCCAGACTGCGAGGAGTCTTAGAGAGTGGTTTTGACTTTCTGAGGAGAGAGATCAGGGGCTCTAGTGAGCATGCTTCCACTTAGTTCACTGCACTGCTACAATCTGTTTTGAGAGCTTTGAACCTTCTGGACACCATCAGACTCTCTCTTGTAGCTCAGTCCTTTACTTCTCAGCTTTCAGGATCTTCTCACCCCTCCACTCGTGCTGGCACCTCTACCCATGGCAGAGGCAGACGCTGTCGAGGTCGAGCTCGTAGACATGATCCTTCATCTCCTCACCCCATCTCTGATTCATCAGACTCCGATCCATCCAGTCATGATATCTATTAGATCCAGTGTAGTCTGTCTTTTCTTTAGTTTTTGTCTAGGATCTATCTTGTAGGTCATGTAATGCAATGTTGACTGATTGACTCTTGGATAGTTTCTTTCCATATCTTTTGTACTCTAAGTCAACACTTATGTATTGAAACATCTTTGTATTCACTCATCTTTTGGATATATATATATATATATATATATATATATATATATATATATATATATACTTTAACTTTCAATGAATATCTCTGATCAAATGGAGTTACTTTTAAATTCTAAAATACTTGAATAGCAATATCTTTTCAATGAGCAAATTGATATATCTTTTACGATTGCTATATTGAGGGGGAGTAAAACAATAAGCAATAAAGAAACAAGCAATAAAGAAGGAAGCTCAAGATGTAAAATTGATCCCATCAAAAGGAAGGAATAGAGAAAATATATTCAAAAAAAGGAGAAAGTAAAGAATCTCAATTGATGCTATCAAAAAGGGGGAGTAGAGCATCGAGATTGAGGTTGAGCAATAAGAGCAATAAAGATTGAACATTAAGTAAATTATTAAGCAAATGGGTACATATGTCACATGCTTTTTTTTGTTCTTTCTTTCCAAGCAAATGCACTTATAAGCAAATTTTAAATTTCTCTTTAAACTGATTATGATGCATTTCGTTTCAATACTTGACTATAATATCTAAGTGATGCATCTTCATAAATTTGAAATTCATGTTCAATGCCTTCTATATGCTTTTGCTCAAATATTTTATCATCATCAAAAAGGAGAAGATTGTTGCTCCTTGAATTGATTTTGATGATTACAAAGCATTTGAGAAAATTACTAATGATTTTGGCTTGAAAAAAGACTTATTGCATTTCAGGAGCAAAATCATAATTTTGTCAAGACCTGATTCAGAAGCCTCAAGAGCAAGAACTGAAGACGTACAATCTATTGGAGGAAATTTCAACATTTTTGAAAGTGTATTTTGTAAGAAAATCAAATTTTTATTTTTGATTTGACCCCATGAGTCGACTCATGGCTTAAAGGGCTGAACGGCACGCTAAAATTTTGGCTGGCACTCTCTGTGAGTCGACCCCATGGGTCGACCTCTTGGCATGAGTCGACCCTATGAGTCGACCTCTACTGCTTCACAGGCCAAAATTATAGAACAGTCATTTTCTGTTCTGTTCCATAGAAGTCGACCCGATGAGTTGACCCATGAGCATGAGTCGACCCTATGAGTCGACCTCTGTGACGGAAAAGTTCTGCAATAGCTAGTTTTTAACCCATTTCAATTACATTTAATGCTCATTTAATGTGCTCTAATGGCTCTATTTCAGCCCAGATTACTCTCCACCATTATTTGAAGTTATATAAAGGGACTTAAAGGAGGGAATCAAATAAAAAAAAAAGAGAAAAATTTTTGAAAAAGCTTCTTCAAGCATTCTTTTCAATCCTAAGCAAGAGCCCACTTAAAGCATTCAAGAAGCTTTTAATTTAAGTTCACCAACTCCTCAAGTGCTCATTCAAATCTCCAACTACCTTGAGGAAATCAGAAAAAGCTTCCTTCAAATTGTGTAAAGTGTATTTAATGCCTTATTCGCTCATTAAAAGAGCTTCATTTATATTTCTGTACTGTTAACTGTAATACTCTTTTTGAGTCATTATTTTTTGTTTTGGAAGGGTTCCAAAATATGGAAAGGTTGATCCAAACCTTGAATCGGATTGTATTGGATTGGCTTGTACCCAAGAAATAAGTGTTCTAGCTTGGAATAGCTAGAGTTGGAAGTTCTGATGAGTGTATTCAGGTTGAATACAATTTAGTGGATTGAAATTCCCAAGTAGGAGCTTGGAGAGTGGATGTAGGTGCAAGGTTGGCACCGAACCACTATAAATCCTCTTATTTGTGTTGTGCTTAATTTCTCTCCTTTTAAACTTCTTTATTCTCTTGCATTCTTGCATCCAACCATTACCCGTGCATCAATTACACTCTCCTTACTTATCTTGCTATTGTTAAATATTCTTCATAAGTTGTAAGTTAAGTTTAAATTTTTAGAAACTCAATTCACCCCCCCTCTTGGGTTGCATAGTTGGACAACAATCGTTAATTAACTCAATTTGATTGAGTAATTATTTTTGGATCAAGTCTAATTGAATTAGATTCAGTTGGGTTTGTCCCGACTAGGTAAAGAGTTGACCAAATCACCAAGGTAGTTTGGTCCCTGATCTGATCAGGGATTGGGCTTAGTCAATTTCTGATTTGATTAAGATTTTATTAAGTCTAATTAAGTCTAATTATGTTGGGTTTAACTTAGTCGAATTGTGCCTAACCTATTTTGATAAAGTTGGTTCAATTAGATTGGTTTAAAATTTCAAACCACCTTTGACTTATCTCCCTGCGCTACCTCACGTCACTTGCGCCTATTTGAATTCATGAGAAACAAGTTCTCATGAATTTTTCTCATGCAGAAGCCTTCCCATGCCCATCCCTTATGCACCATTTGGGTGGATAAAGATTCATTGGTTGGCCATTCAAATTCAAATGATGTTTGAATTTGAATGGGCAACTAACCCATGCGCCACCTTATCTATTTGTGCGTCCCTTGCTCTACACGAGAAAATATTTCTCATGTAGACTCTCCATGCACAAAGAGCCCACACCCCTCTCTTCTCTCGCCTTAAGTGGATAAGGATAGGTTGGTTGGCATTTGAATTCAAATTTGATTTGAATTCAAATGAGCAACCACCTAGCTTTATCCTCTCACGTGGAGAAAACACTGTAAAGATGCGGTCTTGCACTGTTTTAAAAAGAAAAGAGAAGGTGGGGCATGCACACAACTTTCTTAGAGAGAGAGGGTGGCATGAGAAAGGCCTTCTGCATGAGAAAAGAAAAGAAAAGAAGAGAAAAGAAAAGAAGAGAGAAAGGGCGCAGGGTCTTTTGTGAGTACCCTAGGATTTCTGCCTAGGGTTCGAAAAGTGAGAAGGTGAGCTACGAGTGTCGTGAGCCCACCAAACTTCAGAGAGAGCTTCATCAATCTCTCAAGTTCTTTTGCTGATGATTCAGAGCATCCGAAGAGTCGCAGACACCGATCGAAGGAGTTCGATCAGCATCGGCCATCGAAAGAGTTCTGCAATGAACTAGCATTCGTGAGGAGCCGATCAGATTGGGAGCTTCGTGTGGATGATCCACAGAGGTTAGACATACTGTGTGGCTGTATTACGATGATTAGACTATCTCGATGATGATCAGACTGTGGCGATCGACTACCTGCACGAAGGTAATGTGTTCTGAACACATAATAGTAAAATATTCATTATAGAATTCAAAATTTCAAATTTAAATGCATGCTATATATATCATATTTAGATCTTTATGTAGGGTTAATACATGTTAATTAATTAGATTAATTAATAATTTATATTATAAAATTATAATTTTAAAAAAGTTTTAAAATTACCATTTTACCCCTGCACTGAAATTCCTACAAATGGTATCAGAGCATGTTGTAAAATATCATATACATTTACATGCATAGATTAAGTAGTAATCTAAAAGTTTAAATTTGAAATTTGAAATTTAAAATTTAAAATTTGAAATTTAAAATTTGAAAATAAAAATTTAAAGTTCAAACATTTGAAATTTAAAATTTGAAATTTGAAATTTAAAATTTATTTAAAATTTCAAATTTGAAATTCAAAATTTAAAATTTAAAATTTGAAATTCAAAAATTTGAAATTTGAAAATTGAAATTTGTTTGAAATTTGAAATTCAAAATTTGGAATTTGAAATTTGAAATTTGAAATTTAAATTTTGAAATTAATATATTTAGATATACTTGATCCAAGTAGAAAGTAGTCTAATTGGGTTGGTTGCCATGGTCATCCGATCATAGGAGAAAAGTAGGGTTTAAAGATCCTCTCCTCCCATTCGATGGGATTCTCCTATGGCAGTAGGGATGTCGAGTGATTATATCCCATGCAGACGAAGCAACGAAAGGACTTAATTGTAAAGGTTCAATTGTAAAATTTATCATAAATGTGTTAGATTAGATCTAAAGAAATATTCATGATTTATTTTGATTGAGTTATTTTCTGTTATGTAATTAGCAATAGGATTGCTGTTTATGAAATGTGCTTATCCGTTTGTGAAATGAGTCAATACATTTGGTGAACAAAAAATAAAACCTTTCAAATTTAAAAATTATTTTCGAAATACCAAACCTTGACCCATCAGTCTTAATACTTAATTAAAAGAATTAAGTGTTGTCTAGTTGGTCTAGAATTGTGAATTAGGACCTAAGACAATTGCCTAAACTTGTGGGTCAATGGGTTAGATGGATTAGGTCCATAATTAGGTTAGACCTAAGGTTAGCTTAAAGAAATAGACTAAATTAGAGTAATTGATCAAATCTAATCAAAAGTTGAATTAGATTAGGTCAAGGACACTCTAGACTCAACTCCAATAGTTGTAGTTGAATGGGTCCATGTCTTTAACTAGATCAAGATGGACTTAATTCAAGGCTACGCGGTGGAACCCTATTTACTAAGTTAATCAAATTAAAACTAATGAACCTGTTGGTATCTAAGGTAAGTTCGACAGTCTGACTAGTGGTTTTTAACTGGGAGCTACTCGTATTGATTCGATCTCTGACGAGTTAATGGCACATCCCTTCCACTGATCTTACTTACCTGGCCAACCTGGTGAGTTAGATTTTGATTAGATCACTTGGTGATTAGGGCTCACCCATGTCATTAGGTAAATCAGTGTGACTGATTTAGGTACTCCTAATGTCGGCTTTAATTAAATCTTTTTTAATCTGACTTGATGAAGTCAGTGGGAGGATTGAAATTGGCTGGTTAATTTTTTCTCTTCTATCCTTTAATAAAATCCTCAAAAATTATTAGGTCCCTAAAAATGATTAAGTTATAGTAATAACTAAGTCATAGCCTCCCATTAAGTGAGTGATAATGAGTCCATTAGTTTAATAATCATTGGAGGCCCAAAGGCTTAGTGCTTATTGACTAATGGAATTATCATTCATAATATGATAATTTGGTTGAGTCTTTTTGATAGTGGTCAAGTTGGCCGACCAAAGTCGAGCTTAATCATTTATTGGTCAGATTCACCAAATCAAATCATATTAATGGTTGGACCTAACCAGATCTTTTCAGTGGAGGCCAAAGCCTACTGATTAGGTTTTGGGGCAAAATTAATTACTAGAAGTTATTTAGAGAAACAACTGGTTATGAACCTACCCATAGATGCACATGGGTTGACCAACTAAAGTTGGGCTCGTGTGTGGTCTGTGTGGATTCTAGTACCCACTAAGGAATTAAAGTAATTCCTCGAATTGGAGGTTGAAGCTACCAGTTCGTAAAAATACTGAGTGAAACTTTAGACTAAAGTCCAAGTCTTTAGTATTAATAATTTATATACTAATAAAGGTCTGGTTTTCCTTTATGCACCTATGGCCTCTACCCTGTCGCTCTGATCATTATTAGATAATGACAAGCTGATGGGACCTAATTTCGATAGCTGGTATCAAAAATTAAAAATCTTCTTTGAGCATGAGCGGATCCTTTATGTAGTAACGGATCTGGCACCTGAGGAGCCAGCCCTGAACGCTAGAGGGATGGTCCGAGATACTTACCAGAAGTGGCTCAACGATCGCACCATCGTTCGGTACATAATGCTGGCGGCAATGAATGATGAGTTCAGCTGTAGGTTCGAAAATGCCCAGCCACAGGTGATGCTTCAAATGTTGAACGACTCCTTTGGCACGCTTGACGATATTGAAAGGCACAAAACTAGTTGTGCCATTTTCAATGCTCGGATGAGGGATGGAGTCTCGATCATCGATCATGGACTGTACATGATCGAAATGATTGAGTGCCTAAGTAAACTGGACTTTCCCTTACACGAGTAGCACGGTAAGGATGCGATCCTTAATTCTTTGCCCAAGTCCTTCCTCCCCTTCCTTACTCATTTTTGATTGACAAAGCCTGTAGTGAACTACCACGGCTTGTTGGGGTTGCTGTAGAACTTTGAGAAGGACCACCAGCTCCATAAGGAGTCAGTGAATGTTGTGGGAGGATTTTCTTCTGGTCGTCGACCCTTTGAGAAAGGGAAGAAAAACAAAAAGAAGAAGAATAAGAAGGTGTGGCCACATGCTGGGACGTCTACACAGGGTCAGACCAAGAAGTGCAAGCCCTACTTGAGCCAGGCGGAGTGCTTCTTTTGCAAGAAGTAGGGGCACCAGAAGAGGAACTGTCCTCTATACATTGCCTCCTTGGATCCGAACAGGCTGAAGAAGAAGCAAGATAATTATATGATAACACCTTGCAACTTTTCCATTTGTGATACTACTGCCTGGGTATTGGATACCGGAAGCCCTTATCATATCTGTAATTCGATACAGGGTCTGTAGGTCAGTAGGAGATTTGATGAAGGTGAGAGGTTCCTGAACGTTAGAGATGGAAGCAAAGTTCCAGTTCTAGCTTTAAGAATCATGAACCTTGTAATCAATTCTCGTAATGTAATTCTGAGTGAATGTCACTATGGTCTAAGTTTTTTATTAAATATTATTTCTGTAGGTCTTTTGGCCATGTATAGTTATGAATTTTTAATAAAAAAAATATTTACAATATCATTTTGAATGGTGTTACAATGTTTGTTAGATAACTAAATAATGAAATTTACTTACTATCACAGCCTGTTAATATGGTTCAAATCTTCGATAAACGTCCTAGAATAGATAATATGTCAGAAGTCTACCTTTGGCACTCTAGGCTAGGTCAAATAAATAAGAACAGGATAAACAGGTTGGCTCAAGAAGGAATTTTTGAAGTTGGTGATTGTGAATCACTTCCAACCTGTGAGTCCTGTCTTCTTGGAAAGATGACCAAGTCACCTTTTACTGAAAAAGGTGAGTGAACCAGTGAACTCTTGGGTCTGGTACATTCTGATGTATGTGGACCCATGAGCTCAAGTGCAAAAGATAGATATTTCTACTTCATAACCTTCATAGACGACCTATCGAGGTATGGGTACATCTACTTAATGAAGCATAAGTCGGAGTCTTTTGAAATGTTCAAACTATTCCAAAATGAGGTAAAAAAATAAACTGGAAAGTATATTAAAACTCTTCGATCTGATCGAGGAGGTAAATATCTTTTCAATGAGTTTCTGACATATCTTGAGAAGAATGGGATTCTCTCTCAGTGGACTCCTCCTGGAACACCACAGCATAATGGTGTGTCTGAAAGGAGAAATCGGATTTATTGGACATGGTTCGATTCATGATGGGGTTTGCTGGTCTGTCGATCTTCCTCTGGGGATATGCGCTCGAATCAGCTTGTTACCTTCTAAATAGGGTTCCGAGTAAGTCTGTAACCAAAATGCCTTATGAGATATGGATAGGACGTAAACCAGTACTCTCGCACCTTAGGATTTGGGGGTGTCCGACTTATGTTAAATATTTAATTATGAATAAGCTTGGACCTAGATCTGACAAGTGTTATTTCATAGGGTACCCAAAAGAGACCAAAGGATATTATTTCTATCTAGCTGATGAGCAAAAGGTGTTTGTCAGTCTTAAGACAATCTTTTTGGAAAAAGAGTTCCTTAGTGAAGGGACTGTTGCCTCTAAGGTCGAACTTGAGGAAGTTTGGCAAGTGAAAAAATCGACACAAGTTGCTGAACCTGAACCAGATTTGGTTAGATTAGATCCGAAGCCCATTGTTCCTGCACCCTTTAGGCGGTCTGGTAGAGTACCACGTCAACCGGACAGATACTATGGTTTTTTGGTCTGGGACGGTGATCCTGTCGAACTTAATGAAAACGATGAGGATCCGATCACCTATATGGATGCAATACAGAGACCTGACTCTGAGAAATGGCTAGAGGCCATGAAATCCAAAATGGAGTCCATGAAGGTCAACGATGTGTGGACATTGGTTGACCCACCCGAAGGAGTTAAACCCATAGGGTGTAAGTGAGTCTTTAAGAGGAGGAGGGGCACAGATGGAAATGTGGAGACCTATAAAGCCCGTCTGATTGCCAAGAGATGTCGTCAATATTATGGTATAGACTATGATGAGATATTTTCTCCTGTGGTAATGCTCAAATCCATTCGTATTATGCTTGCGATAGCTGCCCATCTGGTCTATGAAATCTGGCAGATGGATGTGAAGACAGCTTTCCTAAACGGAGAGTTGGACGAAGAGGTGTATATGATACAATCTGAAGGGTTCACATCCACAGATGAGTCTAAGGTGTGCAAGCTACAGAGGTCCATTTATGGACTTAAGCAGGCATCCCAGAGTTGGAACATACATTTTGATAGGATGATCAAGACGTATGGCTTCGTTAAGAACGGAGAAGAGCCATGCATTTATAAGTGGGCTAATGATCCAGTAGTGATATTTCTTGTATTGTATGTGGATGACATTCTCTTAATCGGGAATGATGTCCCTGCATTACAGGGAATAAAGATTTGGCTTCGTCACAGTTCTCCATGAAGGATCTGGGAGAAGCTTCCTACATCTTAGGGATGAGGATCTATAAGGATAGATCTAAAAGGTTGCTTGGCTTATCCCAGTCCACGTACATTGATACTATACTAAAGAGGTTCAGCATGGAGAATTTCAAAAAAGGCTATCTACCGATAGGCCATGAAATTTCTCTCTCGAAGAGGAATTGTCTGACAACACCTCAAGAAAGAGAGTGTATGGGTAGAATTCTATATGCTTCGATAGTGGGATCTATCGTGTACGCCATGACATGTACACGACTAGATGTGGCATACTCACTAGGGGTAGTGAGTAGATACCAATCTGATCCAGGGGAGAATCACTGGAAGGTTGTTAAAACCATCCTGAAGTATTTAAGAAATACTAAGGATCAGTGGCTTGTTTATGGTGAATCAGACTTGAGACTTATGGGGTTTACAGACTTCAGTTTTCAGTCTGATCACGATGACAGCAAGAGTGTGTTGGGATTTGTTTTTACCCTTAATGGTGGGGCTGTCTGCTGGAAGAGTTCCAAGCAGCACACTGTGGCTGATTCAGTTTGCGAAGCAGAATATGTCGCTGCATCAGATGCTACCAAAGAAGCGGTGTGGCTGAGAAAATTCATCACTGAGCTCGGAGTAGCACCCTCCCTTGTTGGTCCAGTTCTGCTCTATTGTGACAGCTCGGAGCTATTGCTCAGGCGAAGGAACCGAAGGCACACCAACAGACGAAGCATATTCTGTGCCGCTACCATCTCATTCGAAAAATCATGAATCGAGGTGACGTCAACCTTTAGAAGATTGACAGAAAGGAAAACCTGGCCGACCCATTCACTAAAGCCATTGCGATAAAGGAGTTCGACGACTTCAAGTCAAAGATGGGTATTAGATACTGCACTGATTGGCTTTAGGCCAAGTGGGAGATTGTTGGGAATAGTATCCCAAAGTCAATCGTCAGCCTGTTGATGGTTGTGCTCTTTTCTGTATTAGTATATGAATTATAAATAAATAAAAGTTATTTTAGCATTTTTCATCATAAATTGTTTCATCTTTTAATGAACTCCTGTGTTGTGGTGAAGTCCTTAGGACTATTTAGACTCGACAAAGGAGGATTTGTCGTTTAGTCCTTAAACCTGTTCGTGACCAAATGATACATTGTTACCAAGGACAACAATGTTTATCAAGCATAGGTCATTGTGTGCCATATGGGTTGGTTGTCCTCTTAACCAAGGAGTGTGGAGATACTAGTATGGCATATAGGTGAGATGTAAGGGTACATCTGCACTGAATGTGACCGACTCCGGAACTTTTTCTGCTGTCAAGATTTGCTCCGATGAGATATGGATATAACTGTCCCTCCGACCTGAGACTGCCATAGTGACTTGCAAGCAACTCACTGCTCTTAGGCACTGGACTATCTGAATTTCTAATTCAATGATGGAAGGCTGCTGGGTGTAGTCAAGTACTTGACTTGTCGGTGCGTGTGTCAAGATGGGATTGACCACTCTAGTTCAGGAGCTATGTACAGTCATGTTTCAATTTAGCAAAACCTTGGCCAGGGAAGTTCTAGTGAGGAGTCACAGGACTATTTGAGTTGAGCATGATTCGGATGATCTGATCAGGGTTGACAGTTTAACCCTGAGTCATCCTATACACAGGGGTCAAAAAGGATGAATTATACAGTAATCATATTCGCGTAGGTTCTGAATGTTGCGATTGCGACTATTCGACCTATCCGGACATCGGATACCATTGCTAGATGGTCACTTCGATTAGTATAGAAATTGATTCCTATGCTATCGGCTTAGGTTCGAACCTGTGGCGTCACACACATTAGAGGTTCCTATCTGATCTGATGGCTGGTGAAGAGTCCCACTGGACTGGGACTCTTCGATCAAGAGTCCTAATGCTTGGAGACTCTGAGTCCTACGTGTCTGAGATTTTATGATCAAGAATCAAGATTTTTTGATCATGAGTTCCATACATTTTGGGTACCGGGGTCAAGAGTCCCACTGGTTTGGGACTCTTCGATCAAGATTTCATATCGATGGACTTTGATGCCCGATTGCCCATCGGATTTGGACTCAGTATTTATGAGAGGTTTAATTAATGATTTGATCACTAATTAACTCAATTTGAATGAGTAATTATTTTTGGATCATGTCCAATTGAATTAGATTCAGTTGGATTTGACCCGAATAGGTTAAGAGTTGACCTAATCGCCAAGGTGGTTTGGTCCCTGATCTGATCAGGGGTTGGACTTAGTCAATTTTTGATTTGATTAGGATTTTATTGAGCCTAATTAAGCCTAATTGTGTTGGGTTTAACTTAGTCTAATTGTGTCTAACCTATTTTGATAAAGTTGGTTCAATTAGATTGGTTTAAAATTTCAAACCACCTTTGACTTATCTCCCTGCGCCACCTCACCTCACCTGCGCCTATTTGAATTCATGAGAAACAAGTTCTCATAAATTTTTCCCACATAGAAGCCTTCCCACATTCCTCCCTTATGCGCCATTTGGGTGGATAAAGATTGGTTGGTTGGCCATTCAAATTCAAATGATGTTTGAATTTGAATGGGCAACTAACCCATGCGCCACCTTATCTATTTGTGCGCCCCTTGCTCTACATGAGAAAATGTTTCTCATGTAGACTCTCTATGCACAAAGAGCCCACGCCCCTCTCTTCTCTCGCCTTGAGTGGATAAGGATAGGTTGGTTGGCATTTGAATTCAAATTCAATTTGAATTCAAGTGAGCAACCACCTAGCTTTGTCCTCTCATGCGGAGAAAATGCTGTAAAGACACGGTCTTGCACTATTTTAAAAAGGGAAGAGAAGGTGGGGCATGCACACGACTTTCTTAGAGAGAAAGGGTGGTGTGAGAAAGGCCTTCTACGTGAGAAAAGAAAAGAAAAGAAGAGAAAAGAAAAGAAGAGAGAAAGGGTGCAGGGTCTTTTGTGAGTACCCTAGGGTTTCTGCCTAGGGTTCGAAAAGTGAGAAGGTGAGCTACGAGTGTCGTGAGCCCACCAAACTTTAAAGAGAGCTTCATCAATCTCTCAAGTTCCTTTGCTGATGATCCAGAGCATCCAAGGAATCAATAGACACTGATCGAAGGAGTTCGATCAGCATCGGCCATTGAAAGGGTTCTGCAACGAACTAGCATTCGTGAGGAGCCGATCAGACCAGGAGCTTCGTGTGGATGATTTATAGAGGTCAGACATACTGTGTGGCTACATTGCGATGATCAGACCATCCCGACGGTGATCAAACTGTGGCGATCGACTACCTGCATGAAGGTAATATATTTTGAACACATAACAGTAAAATATTTACTATAGAATTTAAGATTTTAAATTTAAATGCATGCTATATGTATCATATTTAGATCCTTGTGTAGGGTTAATACATGTTAATTAATTAAATTAATTAATAATTTTTGCTGTAAAATTATAATTTTAAAAAAAATTAAAATTATCGTTTTACCCTTGCACTGAAATTCCTACAGACACTCCACAGATTAGGATAGTTCATAGGTCTTGAACTTTTCAAGTTCAATTATCCTCCCACTATCTCCTTCTTAGAAAATTTTTTTTCCTAAAAGGTAGCATGCCTATTTGACAAAATACCTTTTGTCTAGTAGGATGGTAGAAATAGTATCACACACTAGTCTTTAGGATAACCTATATACTAATAAAAATCTATTCTAATATAAACTTTTGTACATCAACTCTTTTCACATAAGTTGGGCAACCTGCCTTTTGCCTATTCCATATCTCAGATGGAGTACTTTTAATAGATTTTGATAGTATCTAATTCGAAACATCTACAATAATTTTTAGGATATTTCTCAGAATGAGATAATAATATTTGTGAAGTATTTTAAAGAACACATCATATCACATATGAAGTGTCCATCTCTGGGTCGAGATATTATTATCCTTCGAATATCCATATGTTTAGACTTAATACCTTGCTTGTCCTGAGATATGTGACCATCACATATTTATTTTTTATTCTCATCAACATGAAGAATAACATGATTGAGTGATAGAAATATGAGATCATTATCTAAAATTTACCGAAAGGAGAGTAACTTTTACTCTTACATTAATTTCAAAACTATTCTACATTAGTAAAAAATTTGAAATAATATTTCTGATAAATTCAAGCACATAACAATGATCTACTAGTTTCTAAACCTTACATTAAGATTACATAGGTTCCTACAGCCTTAGCATGAATGGATTATCTATTAGTGCCAAAAGACTAGTAGTAAAAATATCAAAATTATCCTTCCATGGCGAGTTACCATGCAATTCAATCCTTCGATTACACAATATCCTGAAAAGGCCATGGTATGAAAATATGTCAAACTCAAATACCTAATCATATGTATCTCAATTTGATGATGATGACTAATTGATGAACCAGTAGAAACCATTTCTACTGTTCATCCCTTCTTTGGCCAGAGACTCTCACCATCCTATGACATCACATAGGATGTTCTCTCTCTTACAAAGAGTAATCGATTCCTTATTAACCACTCATAATCTTCATACATATTTTACCATACCCAGAATATCCCACACACATCTCAAAATAGTGTGCTAGAGAATAAACCAAAGGATCCATGTACATAAGGTACCATGGTGATCTCAGATCAAAAGATCACATGCACCACTCTCACTAAAAACCATCTGTTGACAGGCTGTAAGGCTCTATCATATGTTCTTCCTGTGGTCAGTTAGTGAACTCATTCTTTAGTGAGCACCTACATCTTTATATTAGTGTCACTACATAAATGGTTATGAGATCAACCACCCTCTCCATCAGCATACATAGGATGTACCAGTCTTATCAAAATTATTGATCTTCGACTTGATGATCCAATGATTGAAAATATTTTAGATTGGAGCTATCAAGATTTTAAGTCTCACTGGCATGATCTCATCATAGCCCTAAAATTATTATCCTAATTTTTGAGGTTTATCATAATCATAAAATATATGATGCAGCAAGTGATAAAATATAATACCTCATAAATAAAAATAACTAATTTCATGTAAATGAGTAGGAAGAAAATAAAGAAAAGTTTCTTCGCATCCCTGTACAATTGGCTTGTAGGGCACTATTCTTTCAAGTATGACCCTATGGGATTGAAGGGTTAACTTAACTAGAACACTATAGTTTGTTATGCTATCCACAAGACTATATGTGATCTAGAGGCAAGAGAAAAAAATATTGAGAATTGTATAAGTATAATTGATAAAGAGTTACCTACTCTTGAACTCATGAATACTTATTGTACTATCCATAAGGTGTTTATGAGGAATAGGGATCTTAACCCTATAAGAAATATTAGTATGTTTCTCAATTTTCATACTTAAGGGCTATGAAGTTCGATAAAATAGTGAGAGACACAATTAGACAAAAGTTTTAATCTAGTTGTGCATGTCATCATGAGTTGTCTGCTTATATTGTGTTATTGTAGATTAACTACACATTGACATCCTCACTATCACTTAGAGGCATACTAGATACAAATAAAGAGTCTAAATAAAGAAGACTTCGAGCTATTCGATGCTAGTGGAGAGTCTATTTAGGCCGAAGTCATAGGAATCAGGGTTTGAAGTTGCCTTCAAGCAAAATTTTGAAACTAAAGATCTGTTATTATATCTCTAATGTCGCTAGAAATATTATTTCTGTACCATTGTTATTGAAACAAGATTTTGAAATAAAAGTAAAGAATAATGGTTGTTCTATATATTTTTTTAATGAATGTTATGGAAGTGTTTATATTGATAATATCTTTTATTTCTTACACTTAATGATAATTACTTCATATTGATAATATGAAGAAAAGAAAGAGAGAGGATGTAAATGTCACATATCTCTGCACTGCCGACTTGATCATATAAATGAGTTGAGAATTAACAAGTTATATAAAGATAAATTCTTTGATCCTTATGATTTTGAATCATATAAAACTTGTGAATCTTGTCTCATAAAAAAAAGTGACTAAGACTCCATTTACTGGACATGGAGAAAGGATGAGTGACATATTGGATCTTATACATATCGATGTTTGTGGTTCAATGTTGACTCAAGTCAGAGATCGATACTCTTACTTCATCATATTTATTGATGATAAGTTTAGGTTTGGATATGTGTATTTAATGAAATACAAATCTGAAGTCTTTAACAAATTTAAAGAGTATCAAAGAATGGTTGAGAAATAAATGGTAAAAATATTAAAGCTCTTCGATCTGATCGAAGAGGAGAATACTTGTCTAGCAGTTTCTTAATTATTTAAAATAAAATAAAATACTCTTTCAATGGACATCTCCTTATACTCCATAATTAAATAAAATTATGAAAAGAAAGAATCGCACCTTATTAGATATGGTGCGGTCCATGATGTGTTTCATGGATCTTTCGATATTCTTTTGGGGATATGCTCTCGAGGCTGCAGTATGTCCTAAAAAAGTGCCTTCTAAGTTTGTTTTTAGTATTCCATATGAGATATGAAAGAAAAAAGATCCAGTCTTAATCATCTTAAGATTTGGGGTTGCCCAGCTTATGTGAAAAATGTTGATGGACATAAGCTGGATGCTATATAAGAAAGATGTAGGTTTGTGGGTTATCCCAAGGAAAGTATAGGATACTACTTCTACCACCCTACTCAACAAAAATTTTGTTGGTAGACATGCCATTTTCTTGGAGAAAGAGTTTATCCAAGAAGGTGGCAGTGGGAGTCTGTTGAACTTGTGAATGTTCAAAACCTACAACCCATCCAGAATTCACAGACTGATTCTCAACCAGTTTGCCCATTGTTGAGGCCTAACCACTACACACATCTCCTCTTCGAAGATCAAGTAAAGTACGTAATGTACTACTCAGGTATAGATTTATTATTGAGAATGACAACATATCCCACATCATTAAGAATGATGATCCCACGACCTATTCGGAAGCTGTCATGAGTAGTGACTCTGACAAGTGGCTCAATACCATAAATTCGAAATGGACTTCATGTATACCAACTAAGTTTTGACTTTGGTTGATGTGCCTGAGGGTGTGACCCCAATAGGCTGCAAATGAGTCTGCAAAAAGAAGATTGAAGTAGATGGCCAGGTAGAAACCTCTAAGATCAGGTTGGTGGCAAAAGATTTCAAATAAAAATAAGGTGTTGATTATGAAAAAATCTTTTCATCGGTAGCCATGCTCAAGTCTATTTGGATAATGCTTGCAGCATACCATGACTATGAGATCTGATAGATGGATGTAAAGATGCCTTCCTCAACAGAAACTTGAGGAAGAAGTCTATATGACTCAGCCAGAGGATTTATCTCTAGTGGGAGAGTAAATCAAGTATGCAAGCTGAATGATCTATTTATGGATTAAAAAAACATCGAGGAGCTGGAATATCCATTTTGATGAGACAGTCAAATTGTTTGACTTCATCAAAAATATAGATGAGCCTTGTGTGTACAAAAAGACTAGTGGGAGTACTATTATCTTCTTGATCTTGTATGTGGATGACATACTACTCATTAGGAATGATGTCTCGATGTTGCAATCGGTCAACATATACTATCACAAAAATTTTCATGAAAGATTTGAATGAAGTGTCCTATATATTTGGTATAAAGATCTATAAGAATAAATCAAAAAGGATGCTAGACTTGTCCCAGTCTAGGTACATTGATCTTGTGTTGAAGAGGTTCAACATGGAGAAAGTAAAAAAGGTTACTTGCCCAAAGGTCATGGCATACAACTCTCTAAGAAGATGTCTCCTAAGACACCTGAGAGAGAAATAGAATGAGTTCTATTCCTTATGCTTCGGTTGTAAGATTAATTATGTATGCTATGTTATGTACCAGACTTGATGTGGCTTATGCCTTAGGCATTGTAAGCAGATTTCAGGCTGATCTCGGGGAGGATCATTGAAAAACTGTGAAAAACATACTCAAATACTTGAGAAGGACTAGAGATATTTTTCTAATATATAGTGGATCTGATTTAAAATAGAAAGGTTATACTGATTTTAGTTTTCAATCTGATCTGGATGATAGCAAATCTATATCTGAGTATGTGTTCACTCTGTACGGTGGTGTAGTAAGTTGAAAAAGTTCTAAACAGCAAACTGTTGCTAACTCGGTTACTGAGGCTGAGTATATTACTGCTAGTGAGACTGCTAAGGAGGCTATCTGGATAAAGAAATTCATCTCAGAATTGGATGTAGTTCTAGGAATTGAACAACTAGTGCCCTTTATTGTGATAATATTGGAGCAGTTGCTCAAGCCAAAGAACCAAGGTCTCATCATAAATTCAGGCACATCCTAAGACGATTACACCTCATTTGGGAGATAGTCAAAAGACGTGATGTGATCATGAAGTGAGTTGACACCAAAAATAATATGACGGACTCGTTCACTAAGGCCTTGTCAATGCAGCATTTGACCGCCACCTTGATAGCATAGGCATCAAGTATAGGGGCAATTGGCTTTAGTGCAAGTGAAAGATTAAAAGAATAATGCCCTACAAGCCAATCATATATGGATACGATAGGATATTATTATAATTTATCTTTCAGACTCATGTAATTGACATTAATATATTAATAAAATAGATATTTTTGATTCATTATATACTGTATCTTTTTGTTCTTAAGATTATAATGAACCCCATAGGTTCGGGCAATGATTTTAGGGCTGTGTGAGATCACACCAGTGAGACTTAAATCTTTGATAGCCATGACCTAAAATATTCTCAGTCGTTGGTTCATCGAGTCGAGGATCAATGATACTGATAAGACTGGCATGTCCTATATATGCTCAGAAATGAGGATGGTTGATCTCACAACCACTTGTGTGGTGACACTAATACAAGAATATGGGTACTCATTAAAAAATAAGTTCACTGAATAGATCTGTGAGAGAATATTAGATGGAGTCTTATTTACATGTCAACTGATGATTCTCTAATGAGAGTTGTGTAAGTGATCTTTTGATCTGAGATCGCTGTAGTACCTTGTGTATATGAATCCATATTTTGGTTCACTTCCTAACTTGGTTCTTTGATTCTTGTATGGGGTGTTTTGGATATGGTGAAGTGTGCATGAAGGTTATGAGTGATTAATAAGGGATCAGTCACTCCTAATAAGGGAGCGAACATCCTATGTGATCTCATAGGTCGGTGATTTTGGAAGTCTTTGGCCAAAGTAGGATAATAATTAGAAAAAAATTTTAATATATCATCAACTGAATCATCACCTTCTAATTGAGATACATAAAAATAAGTGATTGAGTTTGACATATTTCATGCCTACAGCTCATTTGGGATGTTGTTTGACTGAAGGATTGAATTACACGGTAATTACCACTAAAGAATATTTTGATAATTTTATATCAAAATTTTAAATCTTTTGGGTAGTAATGACATATTACTAGATGTTAATCTTAACTTGTGGACTCATTAGAATTAAAAAATTTAATTCAAAAATCAATTAAAAAGCATCCTAGTTGATTGAGACTCTTCGGGTGACCTAATCTGATCAGATTAGGGTTACGTCGAAAGTTTGGATCCACTGCTGACTAGATTTGGAACCCAATGGGTCACACACTTTAGGATTTAGTTTTGATCTAATTTAATTAAGAATAATATAAATTTTAAGGTTAATTTGATATGCTAGCATATTGTACTAACCAAAGTTCCTAAATTGGTTTAGATCAAAGTGTTTGAGCTAACCTAGACCAGTTGTCTTTGACCTAATGAAATTGGATCTATTTTGATTAGATTCTTATCCAACTTGAAATAATTTCAAGTGGAAAGGAATCCTCTATGCCCACTAGATCCACACTAAAAATAAATTGCCGCCCCTCTCTTTTTAGCATGTGAAGATGAAGAGTCCTTCTTCATGAAGGATCTTATCTTAATGCATTGCCTTAAATGCTTAACCAGAACTCTTTTGATTTAACACCAAATTAATATGAGATTTTTATGGGATGTAGAAGAGGAGGAGTCCTTTTATGTGAATACTCTCCTGTGCCAAAGATTTTACATGATGAATTTATTCACCATGTGAGAAAGTGGAGCGCCAAAGGTTGGCACCGCTTGGTCCTTCTCATGTCCCTTGGTCCCTTATTTAAATGGGATGTCTCGTATGACCCAGGTGCTAGGGTTTTAGGTGAAAACTAGAGATAAGAGGCATGTAAATCAGTAAAAAATTTTGGAAGAATCTGAGAAAGAAGAAAAAAAAAATTGAGTGGCAAAAGTTGTAAGAAGGATGGTGAGAGAATTAGCAAGTGTTGCTTGTGTGCCTTACGGTTTGATTTTTCTATATGTTGGAGCTCAAAATCAAATATAGGTTGTAAGACATCTGAAGAGTATCTTCTTGACATAATTTTGGTGGTAAGATCGAAAGCAACTGGACTTTGGTGTGATCGTTCCTTGAGTTCGAAGCCGGTAGTGTTATTAAGACAACAAGGCTGCGGTGGTGCACCGGTTAGGAAGAACCTTGGCTAACTTCCATGTGGATCACCATTGGAGGGCTTCTACTTTGATGTCTTATAGAGATCACCAACATGCCACATTATATTTTTGGTAAAAGTAAAATTTTATCTTTTTTGCATGCTTGTTTTGTTTTGATCGATATCGACAAGGTGATTTTAGGGTTTGAATTTTGGCTCGATAGTTTTAACTGTTAAAGCTATTGACTTATTTGATTTTAAAATTTTAATAATCACTTTCCACTGTGTAGTTGAAATTCAATAGTGAGTTGTTTGCAAGTCACTATGGTGATCTCAGGTTGAAGGACATATATACTCATGTGCTTTATGAGCAGCTCTTGACAGTAGAATGCTCATCAGGTGAGTCACTTTGTTCAGTGATGATGTACTTCTACATCTCACTGTTGGATCGTGTAACGATTTCATGCATGTATTTTAATATTTTTAGTGAAAGAATATTAGATTAAACTATTTAATTTATAAATACATGCATAAGATTTGATCTTAAAACTCCTACAAATGGATTTATAACATGAATTTATATGCATAAAAATCTGAATCTAATATTACAAGCATTTGAACAAGAACAGCAATTAGTGATAGATCTAATCTATCATTTTTAGGGTTCCAAATCCAATACCTAAGCATGGGTAGTCGATCTCCACAATTGAGAATGTAGATCTGGAAGTCTCTCTGGTCGTTCACAGCCGCACAAGCATCCGACCTCTACGGATGGTCCATTTAAAGTCCTCAGACCGATCAGCCCTCCATGGGAGTGCTAGCTTGCGTAGTCAACTTCTGATAGTAGATCTAATTTGATCTCTTCCTTCGATCACCTTGGACCTTTTCGATGTTGAAGATGGATCAGAGGGGATACTGGATGGTGAAGAAAAATCTGATGAACATAGTTCTAGATTGCTCACTCGAGAGGAGATCTATCCCCTCTTTTGTTCATGCCAAGGAAGAAGGAAACCCACCCAAACCTCATGCCCCAAAGAAGTATTTTTGACCCTCTTTCTCTCTGATATCTCATAATGAAAAGCTCTCTTAGTTTGGTGAAAATTATGGCCTTTTTATGGTTGTCGCACAAACCAGATAAGACAGGATAAGGGCTGGAGTTTGTTGTAATTTAAATTATTTTAAATTTTAATTTGACTCTAACTTTTTTCACCCTTATCTAACTTAAATAAAGACTTATCAAAAAAAATTAGATATAAAAAACCATCAAAAAGACTTCCTTTTCTTGCACACAATAAGCCCCTTCAAAAATAGCCAACGTGTGAAAGGATATGGATAAGGATTTAAGTTGAAATTCAAACTATTTTGAATTAAAATCAAAACCAACTAATTTCTATCCTTAATGGGTGACAAAAGATAGGTAATTTTTTGGTTTTCTCATGCACAAACTAATTTTATATGGTGAGAAAAGGTGTGAGATAATTTGGGTGGCGCAAAGGAGAGAGTCCCACTCATTTGGGACTCTAGGTTTAACTAATTGGATTTGTTTCAAATTCAATCCAATTAGATCCAAATAAAATATAATAAATCTAATCTTATTAGCTTCTTAATCTCAATTAAATTTAATCAAATTAATAAATTAATTAGCCATAGATCCGATCAAATCAGGATCATCTCTCTCTTACCGATTAGGTCATCTCATAACCTAAAGATAGATTGAATCCAATTCAATCAAACTTGATCCAAACTTTAATACTTAATCAAATTAAGCTAATTAGTGATCTAATTACTAATAAATCTTCTATTAATGATAGAGTCCAAGTCTAGTGGGACTCTTCTCTAGAGCCCCCATCCAGTGGGACTTTTCAGCAGAGTCCCTGTCTAGTGGGACTCTTCACCAGAGTCTCCATCTACTGAAACTCTTCAGATTTGCTATGTGATCAGAGAGAAACTTCTAATGTATGTGACCCCATAGGTTCAAACCTAAGCCGATAGCATAGGATCTGATTTCTGTATCAATCGGAGTAACTATCTAGCAATGATGCCTGACGTCTGGATAGGTCGAATGTATGCAAAGCAGCACTCAAGAATCTATTTGGATATAGTTACCATGTAATTTATCCTTTGACCCTTGATGCTAGGATGACTTAGAATTTAAACTGTCAACTCTTAATATTACATCCATTTTGTGTCTCAACCTAATAAGTTCTGTAACTCCTCACAAGGATTGCCCTGGCCAAGGTCTTACTAAATTGAAACACAAAGCATTCTCTCTAATCTTTTGGAGTGGTCAATTCTATCTTGACTCACGCACCAACTTCACAAGTACTTGATTATGCCCAAAAATCTTTCGATCCTAAATTAAAAATTCTGGTAGTCCAGCACCAAAGCACAGTGAGTTGCTTGCAAGTCATCATAGTGATCTCAAGTCGGAGGGACACTTATACTCATATACCTTCAGAGTGACTCTTGACAGTAGAGTGCTCTGGAGTTGGTCATGTTTCGTGAAATGTACTCCTACATCTCACTTGTATGCCATACCAGCATCTCCATGCTCCTTGATTAAGAGGATGACCAACGACATATGGCACACAATGACCTACACTTGATATATCTATCATCCTAATAATAGCATATCATTAGGTCTCGAACTCATTTAAGGACTAAATAATAAATCCTCCTTTATCGATTTAAAATAGTCCTGAGGACTTTCATCATAACACAGACATTCGATACAGAAGATGTACAAGCTTATGATGAAAATTATCAAATAAATATTTTATTAATTAATTCATATATACTTATAACAAATAACACAACCGTCAATAGACTGATAATTGACTTTGGAATATATTTTCCAACAACTCTCACTTGTACTAAAGCCAATCAGTACAGTATTGTATATCTATCTTCATTTTATAATCTTCAAACTCCTTTACTGTAAGGGCTTTAGTTAATGAGTCAGTCAGGTTCTCCTTTTATCGATCTTCTAAGGTTGATGTCACCTCAATCAATAATTTTTCAAACCAAGTGATAGCGACGTAGAATGTGCTTGGTCTGCTGATGTGACTTTGATTCTTTTGCTTAAGTAATGGTGCCAGTGCTGTCACAGTACAACAAGACGGGCCATCAAAGGAGGGTTCTGCTCTGAGCTCGTTGATAAATTTTCATAACCATACAGCTTCTTTCACAGTATCGGATGCCGCGATATATTTCACCTCCCAAGTAGAGTCGGCCACAGTGTGCTGCTTAGAACTCTTTCGATAGATTACTCCATCGTTCAAGGTATAAATATATCCGACACGCTCTTGCTGTCGTCATGATCTGACTGAAAATTGAAGTTTATAAACCTCACAAGTTTTAAGTTGAATTCTTTATAGATAAGCCACTGATCCTTAGTATTTTCAAATATTTAAGGATAGTCTTTACGACCTTCTAGTGATTCTCACCTGGATCGGACTGGTATCTACTCACTATCTCTAGTGAGTATGCTACATCCGATCGCGTACATGTCATGGCATACATAATAGATCCCATTGTCAAAGCATATAAAATTTTACTCATACGCTCTCTCTCTTGAAAAGTTGTCAGACAATCACTCTTCGAGAGAAAATTTTTTGACCCATCAGAAAATAGCCTTTCTTGAAATTTTTCATGCTGAACCTTTTCAGCACAGTATCAATGTATGTCGATTGGGATAATCAAGCAACCTTTTAGATCTATCTCTATAGATCTTCATCCCAAGGATGAAGGATGCTTCTCCTAAGTCCTTCATGGAGAACTGAGATGACAACCAAACTTTTATTCCTTGTAATGCAGGGATGTCATTTTTGATTAAGAGAATACATCCACACACAAAATAAAAAATACTATTATCGAGTTATTAACCCACTTGTATACATAGGGTTCCTCTCCATTCTTAATGAAGCCATACATTCTGATTACTTTATTAAAATGCATGTTCCAACTTTGAGATGCCTACTCAGGTCCATTAATGGACCTCTGAAGCTTGCACACCTTTGACTCATCTATGGATATGAAACCTTCAGGTTGTATCATATACACCTCTTCTTCCAGCTCTCTATTTAGGAAGGCTATTTTCATATCCATTTGTCAGATTTCATAGTCCAGATATGCTGCTATCACAAGCATGATCCGAATGGACTTGAGCATTACCATAGGAGAAAATATCTTGTCATAGTCAATACCATAATCTGATGATAATCTTTGGCAATCAGATGGGCTTTATAGATCTCCACCTTTTCGTCTGTGCCTCTCTTTCTTTTGAAGATCCACTTACACCCTATACATTTTACCCCTTCAGATGGGTCAACTAGTGTCCATACATTGTTGACTTTCATAGACTCCATTTCAAATTTTATGCTTCCAACCACTTATTGGAGTCAGACCTTACATCGCATCCATATAGGTGATCGGATCCTTATTGTTCTCATCAAGTTCAATTGGATCACCATCTCGGATAAAAAATCCATAGTATCTATCCGATTGATGTGGTACTCTACTAGATATCCTTAAAAATATTTCTATAATAGGTTTTGGCTTGGATCTAATCAAATTTAACTCAATGGGTTTACTAGATTGTGTCAATTTTTCTACTGATCAAATTTTATCAAGTTCAATCTTTGAGGCATTAGTTCCTTCTCCAAAAAACTCTTTTCTAGAAAGACTGTCCTATTGCTGATGAAAACCTTCTGTTCGTCAGCAAGGTAGAAGTAATACCCCTTGGTCTCTTTTGGGTACCTTACAAATAGACACTTGTCAGATCTAGGTCCAAACTTGTCAGTTTTCAAATGTTTAACATAAGCCAGACATCTCCAAACCCTAAGGTGAGAGAGTGCTGGCTTACGCTCTGTCCATATCTCATATGGTGTTTTACTTATAGACTTACTCAAACTTTATTTAAAATATAATAAGTCGACTCAAGTGCATATCTTCAAAAAAGATCGGCAGACTTGCAAAGTCCATCATGGATCGAATCATGTCTAACAGGATTCGATTCCTCCTTTCTGATACACTATTATACTATGGTATTCCAGGAGGGGTCCATTGTGAGAGAATCTCATTCTCTTTTAAGTATGTCAGAAACTCATTGGTGAGGTATTCTCTTCTTCGATCAATCGAAGAGTTTTAATACTCTTCTTAGTTTATTTTTCTACTTCATTATGAAATCGTTTGAACATTTCAAACGATTCTAACTTATGTGTCATTAAGTAAACATACCCATACCTCGATAGATCATCTGTAAAAGTAATGAAATAATAATATCCACCTCTAGTACTAGTGTTCATCAATCCACATACATCAGTATGTATGAGATTTAGAACTTCACTAGCTCGCTCACCTTTTCCAGTAAAAAGTGACTTGATCATTTTTCTAAGAAGACAGGACTCACAGGTTGGAAGTGATTCACAATCACTAACTTCAAAGATTTCCTCTTGTGTCAACTTATTTATTTTATTCTTGTTAACATGACCTAACCTACAATGCCAAAGATAGATATCGAGACATCATTAATTCTAGGACATTTGCTGGACGTGTACATTATACTAACAGATTGTGACAATATGTAACTACCATTGTTCAACTGTCCATTCATTACATTAACACCATTCATAATGATATTAAAATTATTTTTTTTTATTAAAATTTCATAACCGTTTATGGCCAAGAGGCCTACAGAAATAATGTTCAATAAAAAAGAAGAACAAAAGTAATATTCACTAAGAACAATTATATTCGACTTGAATACAAGCTTAATAATTCTTAATGCTAGAACTGGAACTGATTTTTTATCTCTAATATTAAAGAATTTTTTATCTTCTTCAAATCTCGTACTGACCTGTGAATCCTGCAACGAAGTGTAAATATTAAAAGGACTTTCGATATCTAATACCTGTTGGGTGGATGTCTGGCCAGGACACCACCGCCTAAGATCTTTTCGATACTGCATGATGCAATAGAAAGAAAGAAGAAATAAAATAAAAAATAATTAAAATACATGGATCAGCTAAAAATGACTCGCCTTCATGGGGCATGCAAACTTCACTATGAAAAAAGAAATATTATAAGAGGAGATCTCACCCTTAACCCTCGTACACCTAATTTCTCCATCACAGGAGTTCTCCCTCACAAAAGCTCTCTCTCTAGGAAGACCCCACTGAACCCCTGAAGTGATCGTTGTCTGTTGTCTAGGAGCCTCCTTGCTCCTTCTCCTCTCAGTGATGCACTGCTTCTCTCTCCATGGGTTCACTATTTCCTGGGTCTTCAGACTGCGTGCCGCACAAAACCACAGCCATGGGTTTTCATGAACAAAAACCCACCATAAATCCTCCTGTTCATGTTCACAGCCCTTTTAAAGGGTTAAAACAAAGTTAGATTAGGTTTAGGAGTCCTAATCAAGCTCAAAACAAGCCCCAGACCATCGGATCAATACCACAAGCCTCCTAGAGCGTCCGATCATGATCGATCCATGAAATAGTATCATGGACCATGCGAAATGCATGAAAAATGCCCACGCGATCCATGCACCTGGTCGTGGACCATCTGGTCCACCATGGACCAGGGTACAATGGGCTGAACCCATGCTCCCGCATGCGCATGGGCCTGCGCTGACTTGTGCATGCGCATGGGCCTGGGCCGTGCCTCGCACGCCCGAGCGTGGGCCGGCTTATGCGCCTGCACACACGAGCTTGGGCCGCCCGCACACTGGGCCATGCCCAGCCCGTGTGCTGCCATGTGCTAGGCCATGCCCCACCACGCACGGCTGCACCGCCACAGCTCCACCGGCCCGCCACAGACTGCCACCAGTCCTCCACCGCTCCATGTCGACTTCTCTCACGTGTATCTTCTTCATCCGAACTCTGTTTGGGGTGATCTTAGTCTCGTTGGACTCTATTTTTCATCGCAGACCTCACTGTTGGCTCAATGTGAATCGAATTTTAAGGCATCAAATTCTACCAATCTTCATCTCGATTGGATACTCGACCTCCTCCTAACTCTAAGAGCTTCTGGATCTCCTGGCCCCCATGCCCTATGGCAATCATTTGCTGATCATAGATGGGCAAACATGGGAGTCGAGCCAGGCCGCTCGATCCCATCTCTGTCGTATGCTGTGCTCCTCCTGACCTAAGTCTTGCTCGGGGCATCATCCTACGGCAATAGGAATCTCACCTTGTGACGTCGCCTCTCTTCCTCCTGAATCTCCTATCTCGTGCCCGATCCACCTCCACTTGGAGCTCCACCTCACTCTGGGCTCCATCTAGCTCTTGAAGCTTCACCTTACACTAGGCTCTCTATCAGATAATAATATCCTCTTCTCCCTTTCTTCTCCTTCATAGCAATCCTATCACCGCGTAGCACCTTCAGGATTTCTCCATTAGGTATCATCCTGTAGCCTCTTGAATCTAGTCTGCTCAGTGAGATAAGATTCTGCTTGAAATCGGGTATATATCGGACCTCACTCAATCTTCTCACTACACCATCATGTTCCTCTAGCTGACCATCTCGATGCCTCTGATCGCACAGCTCGATCCATCCAGGAGATAAATAGTGCTCTCACTATTCTCGATGGAGTCAAACTACTCCTTTCTGCAACATACATGATGGGTGCTGCAGTATCTAAAATCTACTGCTGAGAAAAAGTAGATATCTTGTCAGATATCTCTAGGACATCTTCTTTAAATCACTACTCATCATCGCCATAGCAGCCATCGTTCGATTTTTGAGTTGAGAGCAATCTCTAGCTAGATGCCCTAATTTGTCACACCGATAACACCTGATCTTGCTTAAGTCCTCCTGGACTTGGACCACCCTCGTCATGATCTCCTGTCGCTCCATCTACCACCTTCTGCTCCTCCAAAAGCCACCGAGGCTGAGCTATTGCCATCTGAGCTCGAAGCCGGATTCTCCTCTTGAGAATCTCATTCTGGAGTATCGTCGTAATGACCTCATCTATCTTGATGGTGCTCTTCTCCACTAGAAGAGCAGTCACCAAGGATTCGTATGAAGGGGGAAGCGACGCCAGTAAAACCAGCATCCTGATCTTCTCCTCAACATTCTCACCAAAGCTGAGGAGGTTGGTGAGGATCTTCTGAAAATAACTTAGATGCTCCTACACGCTCTGTCCCTCAGCCATCCGCAACTGGTAAAACTGCCTCCAGAGGAAAAAGGTGTTGGTGAGAGATTCATCATGTACAACTCCTCAAGCTTCAACCACAGCATCGTCGGAGAAGTTTTGCTAAGCATATAGATCACCACCTCATCCGCTAGATACATGCGGATGGTACTTACCACCTGTATCTGTAGCCATTTTCAATCCCATACCTCTATGGTAGTCAGCTTCTCCACACACAAGAGAGCATCAATCAACTCTTGCTGGATGAGCTTGTCCTTCACCCTTGCCTGCTACAAGGAGAAATTGCTCTTTCCATCAAACTTGTTGATCTTCATTTGGATTGATCCTGTCTTCTCTATCTTCAGTCTTGCTCACCACCGCTGCAATCTACATCCTTGTACCGCCTTGCTCTGATACCACTTGTTGGATGAATGTCTGGCCAGGACACCATCTTTTAAGACCTTTTCGGTACTACGTGATGCAGTAGGAAGAAAGAAGAAATAAAATAGAAAACAATCAAAATATGTAGATCTATCAAAAAAAGCTCGTCTTCACGAGGTATATAAACTTCACTATGAGAAAAAGAAATATTACAAGAGAAGATCTCACTATCAACCCTCGTACATCCAATTTCTCCATCATAAAAAGTTCTCCCTCACAAAAGCTCTCTCTAGGAAGACCCCACTGAACCCATGAAGCGATCGTTATTTGCTGTCCAGCAGCCTCCTTGCTCTTTCTCCTCTTAGCGATGTGCTGCTTCTCTCTCCGTGGGTTCACTATTTCCTGGGTCTTCAAACTACGTGCCGCACAAAACCACAGCCACGAGTCTTCATGAACAAAAACCCACCACAGAGCCTCCTGTTCACATTCACAGCCCTTTTAAAGGGTTAAAACAGGGTTAGATTAGGTTTAGGAGTTCTAATCAAGATCAAAACAAGCCCCAGACCATCGGATCAACATCGCAAGCCTCCTAGAGCTGTCCGATCATGATCGGTCCATGAAATAGTATTGTGGATTGCACGAAATGCGTGAGAAATGCCCACGTAGTCCACATGCTCAGTCGTGGACCATCCGGTCCATCCTAGATCGGGGTACAATAGGCTGAACCCATGCTCGTGCGTGTGTGTGGGCCTGGGCCGACCTGCGCATGGGCCCAGGCCGCACCCTGCGTGCCCAGGCCTGGGCCGGCCCGTGCACCCGCACGCTTGGGCCTGGGTCGTTCCGCACGCTGGGTCGCACCCAGCCTGTGCACTACTGTGTGTTGGGCCATGCCCCACCGCATGCGGCTGCGCTGCCACAGCTCCATCGGACTGCTACCGGCCACCGTCGGTCCTCTATCGCTCCGAACTCCATGCCAACTTCTCTCGCAAGTATCTTTTTCATCCGAACTCTGTTTGGGGTGATCTTGGTCTCGTTGGATTTTATTTTTCATCACGGACCTCGCTGTAGGCTCAATATAGATTGAATCTTGAGATATCAAATCCTAACAATATCCAGACAGTAGAATCACAAATTGAGAAATTATAAGGTGTTATTATATAATTACCTTATGCAGTAACAACTTGCTTCTTTCTCGACCTGTTTGGATCTAAGGAGGCAATGTACTGAGGATAATTTTTCTTTCAGTGCCCCTTCTTCTTACAATAGAAGCATTCCGTCTGACTCTGATTGGACTTGAGTTTCTTGATTTGACGGTTTGGATGCCCTAGCACTTTGCACCCTTTTTTTGTTCTTCTTATTCTTCTTCTCTTTCTTAAAGGATCGACGTCCAAAATAAAACCCTCCCACTGTATTTTTCGACTCCTTTTAGAGCTGGTGATCCTTCTCAAAGTTTTGCAGCAATCCTTGCAAATTGTGGTAATTAACCGCAGGCTTTGTCATTCAAAATGAGTAAGAAAAGGGAGGTAAGACTTAGGTAGAGAGTTCAGAATGGCATCTTTCTCCAACTGCTCATGCAGGAGAAAGCCAAGCTTGCTTAAATGCTTAATCATTTCAATCATGTACAGTACATGATCGGTGATTGACGCTCCTTCCCTCATTCGAGCATTGAAGATGGCACAACTAATCTTGTGCCTCTTAATGTCGTCGGGTGTGCCAAAAGATTCGTTCAATATTTGTAACATATCCTATTGCTGAGCATTCTCAAAATGATGGCTGAACTCATCATTCATTACCGTCAGCATAATGTAATGAATCGTAGTTCGATCATTGAGCCACTTCTGATAAGTGTCTCTGACCGTGCTACGTGCATTCGGAGCTGGCTCCTCGGGTGTCAGATCTATCAATACATACAAGATCCATTCATGCTCCAGGACTATTTTTAGCTTTCGATACTAGCTATCAAAATTTGGTCCCATCAATTTATCACTATCTAATAGTAATCAGAGCAACAAGGTGGTGGCTATAACTATAAAAGAAAAATCAAAACCTAATTAGTGTATGAATTGATTAAGCCTAAAGATATGATTTTTAGTCTAAATATTCTCTCACTATTTTATTCGAATTGATAGCCTCTACCTTCAATTTGAGAAATTACACTAATTCCTTAGTGGGTACTAGAATCCACATGGACTGTACATGGGCCCGAGTGTGGCTTGGCCAATCCTTGTGCACCCATGGATAGATTCTTAATCAATTATTTCATCAAAAATTTCTAGCATTCAATTTTACCCCAGACATCTCTTCAGAAGGCGTGTGGTGCCTCCACTGAAAGTTTTGATTAGGTCCAACCATTAACATGCCAAAATTTAGTGCATCTGACAAATGAGTAATTAGGCCCGAGTGTGGCTCGGCCAACCTGACCATCATCAGAAAGACACAACTAAATCCACATATTATGAATGATAATTTCAACGGCCAGATGAGCACCAGGCATGTGGCACCTCCAATGATCATCTAAACTGTTGGACTCATTATCATCCAAGTTAATGGGAGACTATGATTTAATTATCACCATAACTATTTCATTTTAGGGACCTAATAATTTTAGAAGATTTAATTGGTTGAATTGAGAGATGAGAAAAAATTTGATCAGTTAATCTTGATCCTCCCACTGACTTCACCAAGCTAGATTAAAGAAGATCAGGCATAAGTTGGTCCAGCCAACCAGTCATGAATCCTTCCACTGACTTCATCAAGTCATAAAGAGGACTCAAGATAAGTTGAACTAGGGACACCTAAATCAGTCATACTGATTTTCTAGTGAGCATGGGTCAACCCCAATCATTAAGTGATCTAATCAAAACATGATTCATCATGTTGGTCAAATAAGTGAGATCGATGGAAGGGATATGCCATTAACTCAATATAGATTCTATCTATGCGAATAGCTTCCAATTAATGACCACCGATCAAAGCTGCCATACTTACCTTAGACACCAACTGGTTAGTTATTTTTAATTTGATCAACTTATAGACTTGGGTTCGACCATGGAGCCACGATCAAAGTCCATATTGGTCTAATCAAAAATATGAACTTGACTAACTACAACTATTGAAATTGATCAAGAGAAGAAATTGATCCAATCAGAATTAACTTTTAATTAGATTTGATCAATTAGTAACATGATCCATTATCAATGATTTCTAACCCTAGGTCTAACTCAGTTAAATGGACTTGACTTGAGCTAACTCATTAACCCATGAATTATGAAATTAATGCCTTAGATCTTTGATTCTCAAATTTAGATCACTTAATTCTCAATTAAGTTTTGGGCTGACATAGGTTTGGGTTGATGTTTGAAAATAGTTTTTAATTTTATAAAATATTTTCTCAATCAATCATCTAATGATCAAAATACTAATTTTAGATCTAATATATATTATTTCAAATCTAAAATAAAATTTTAATTTTTTTTTTATTATTCATCATCATGGAAAAGATCGTGCAGCACCCTTATCGCCATAGGAGATCCCATTGAATGGGCAAATAGAGTTGTGATACCTTGATTTCTCCTATGACTGGATGACTATGAGGATCTATCCAATCAGATTACTACATTACTCAGATGCTAAATTAATTATTTATATCTAATCTAAATAATAAAATCAGATTATATGTAAGAATAAATTCATGTTATAAGCAACCTGGCTTTAATACCACTGTTGGATCGCATAGGGATTTCGTGCATGCATTTCAAAATTTTTAACAAAAGAATATTAAATTAAACTATTTAATCTATAAATATATGTATAAATTTGATCTTAAAATTTCTATAAATAAATTTATAACATGAATTTATATGCATAAAAATTTGAATATAATATTACAAGTATTTGAACAAGAATAGCAATTAGTGATAGATCTAATCTACCACTTCTAGGGTTTCAAACCCAATACCTGAGCATAGGTAGTCAATCTCTATAATTGAGAATATAGATCTGAAAGTCCTCTCTGGTCATTCACAGTTGCACAAGCATCTGACCTCTACAGATGGTCCACACAAAGTCCTCGGACTGATCAACCTTTCATGGAGTGCTAGCTCGCGCAATCAACTTCTGATGGCAGATCTGATTTGATCGCTTCCTTTGATTACCTCAGATCTTTTTGATATCGAAGATAGATCAGAAAAAATGCTGGATGGTAGAGAAAAATCTGATGAAGACTCTCTTCTCTTTGATTTTTCTCTCATCTAAAATCTTAGAACAATTCTAGGTCGCTCACCCGAGAGGAGATCGATCTTCTCTTTTGTTCATGTCAAGAAACAAGGAAACCCACCCAAACCTCATGCCCCAAAGAATTATTTTTGACCCTCTTTCTCTCTGGTATCTTACAGTGAAAAGCTCTCTTAGTTTGGTGCACAAAATTGTGGCCTTTTTATGGTTGTGGTACAAATCAGATAAGATAGGATAAGAATTAGAGTTTGTTACAATTCAAATTATTTTGAATTTTAATTTGATTCTAGCTTTTTCTCACCCTTATATGACTTAAAGAGGGACTTACCAGAGAATATTGGACATGAAAAACTATCAGGAAGACTTTCTTTTCTCATACACAATGAGCCCCTTCAAAAATAGTCAATGTGTGGAAGGATATGGATAAGGTTTTAAGTTGAAATTCAAACCATTTTGAATTTAAATCAAAATCAACCAATTTTTATCCTTAATAGAAAACAAAATAAGAATAATTTTTTGATTTTCTCATATACAAACTGATTTTGTATAGTAAGAAAAGGTGTGAGATAATTTGGGAGGTGTGAGACAATTTGGGTGGCGTAAGGGAGAGAGTCCCACCCATTTGGGACTCTAAGGTTTAACCAATTGAATTTTTTTCAAACCCAATCTAATTAGATCCAAATAAAATATGATGAATCTAATCTAATTAAGCTCATACTACCTTAATTAAATTTGATTAAATTAATAAATTAATTGAGTCATAGATCTGATCAAATCAGGATCATTTCTTCCTTATCGATTAGGTCATCTCATAACTTAATCAGACTTGATCTGATTGAATTCAATTCAATCAAACTTGATTCAGACTTTAATGCTCAATCAAATTGAGCTAATTTGTGATCTAATCACTAATAAATCCTCCATTAATAATTGAGTCTAAGTCTAGTGGGACTCTTCTCTAGAATCTCCATCCAGTGGGACTCTCCAGCATTATCTCCATCCACTATAACTCTTCAGATTAGCCATGTGATTGGAGAGAAACTTCTAATATGTGTGACCTTATAGGTTCGAACCTAAGTCGGTAGCACAGAAACTGATTTCTGTACCAATCAAAGTAACTATCTAGCAATGGTGCCTAACATCTGGATAGGTCGAATGTATGCAAAGTAACACTCAAGAATCTATTTGGATATAATTTTCATATAATTCATCCCTTTGATCCTTGATGCTAGGATAACTTAGAGTTTAAATTATCAACTCTTAATAGTATATCTATTATGTATCTCAACTTAACAAATCTTGTGACTCCTCATAAGAATTGCCCTGATCAAGGTCTTACTAAATTGAAACACAAAGCATTCTCTCCAATCTCTTAGAGTGGTCAATTCTATTTTGACTCATGCACCAACTTCATAAGTACTTGACTATGCCCAAAAATCTTTCGATCTTGAATTAGAAATTCAGATAGTCTGACACCAAAGCATAGTGAGTTGCTTGCAAGTCACCATGGTGATCTCAAGTCGGAGGACACTTATACCCATATCCCTTCGGAGTAACTCTTGACAATAGAGTGCTTTGGAGTTGGTCACGTTCAGTGCAATGTACTCCTACATTTCACCTGTATGCCATACCAGCATCTCCACGCTCCTTGGTTAAGAGAATGACCAATGATATATGGCACACAATGACCTACACTTGATATATCTATCATCCTAGTAATAGCATATCATTTGATTACAAACTCATTTATGGACTCAACGATAAATCCTCCTTTATCGATTTAAAATAGTCCTAAGGACTTTCATCTTAACACAGATGTTCGATATAGAAGATGTACAAGCTTATGATAAAAATTATCAAATAAATATTTTATTAATTAATTCATATACAATTGCATTAAATAGCACAACCATTAATAGGCTGATGATTGACTTTGGGATATATTTTCCAACAACTCTCACTTGTACTAAAGCCAATCGGTATACTGTCGTATATCCATCTTTATTTTATGATTTTCGAACTCCTTTACCACAAGGGCTTTAGTTAATGGGTCGGTCAGGTTCTCCTTTCCATCGATCTTTTAAAGGTCGATGACACCTCAATCCATGATTTTTTCGATCAGATGGTAGCGATGCAGAATGTACTCCTACATCTCACCTGTATACCATATCAGTATCAACACACTCCTTGGTTAAGAGGACAACCAACCCATGTGGCATACAACGACCTCCACTTGATAAACATCATCATTCTATAATGATGGATCATTTGGTCACGAATATATTTAAGAACTATATGATAAATCTTCTTTTTATCACACACTAGCATAGTTCTAAGGACTTCATCACAGCACAAGAGTTCAAGAAAGATGCTACTTTGAGATAAAAAATATCAAAATAACTATTATTCATTAAATAATAATTCATATACAAAGATGAACTCAATCATTACACGATTGATTTTAGGATATAATATTAGATGTGTACCCTAGAAGCCAATCTTGACTGACACATGCTTTTCTCTAGGGCATATTTTGTACTTGTTGGATAGTCTTTATAAGCAATCATGTCTTATGTATCCATGATTTATCCTAAAAATTAATAAAGATGATTTTGTATATTCTTAAGATATTGAGAATTTGAGACATACATCATTAGTGGATAATTTCTATATACTTCCAATCGAAGGATCATCATAGAGGATGGTGATCAATCCATTTGAGATCGGTGTACAGATCACCTCCCTTTAAGACAGATGAGTCTCGAGTCTGCAGTGTAGAGACACTGGGGTGAGAGTGCAGGTAGTTGTTAGAGAGCAATTTGCATTAAGCATGACCAATACGAGAAATCACTTGGATGTCTACTCACTCGTTAGTGATCTTTCTCAATGCTGCGGTGGTGTGATTGATCTTTTGACATATGGTGTGTTGGCTATTCGTAGTGAGGCTACATAGTTTAACTACACATTCTTTTGGTCCCTAGCCATATAGGACCTTATTGTGTATGTTAGCTATGTAGGTTCAGGTTCGTTGTTTGGAGTAGGATGCACCTAGATAGAATCTATTGATCTTGATAGAAAAGGAGAAGTCCTATGTGATTCGTAAGACTGAGTTCAGAAAAATCTCTGGTCAGAGTAAGTATGAATATTGAAAAAGAGTTTTTATAAGATTCATAAATGAACTCGAGTCGAGCCAATCTAGCATATGACTGACGATGGAGTTTGACGAGTTCTCCATGACCTCCATCAAGTCGGAACTCTCGATAGAGGGGTTGTATCATACGATAACTGTACGTAGAGATTTATTTTTCTATTCTACTGGGTTGTCACTATATATTGCTAGATGTTACTGGTGGATCGTGAGAACTCACTAAGATCATTTTCGGATCAACGATCTTTGTTGAGGTGGGTTAGAATCGTTTCAGCCCATCGAAAAGAGTTTCGATGATACTATGATAGAGATCATGATATGTCTCACTACCAGACAAAATAGAACCAGAGGGGTCACATACAAAAAGAGCATGACCTAATCAATGACTTGAATCATATTCGAATTATCAATCGGATTGATAGTTTGAATTTTAGAAACTGCTAATTTGTAAGCGTTACAGTTTTGATAGCCGCTAATTGTTAGCGCAGGAATTTAATTACAAATATTATAATTTTTATTGAAGCTGATTAAATTATAAATTAAGTATTAATTAATTTAAATTTAATTTAATTTAATTTAATTTAATTTAATATTAATTGGGTTCAATTATCCAAATCAAATTTAGATTTCAGGTTTGATTGGATCAAGCTGGACTGTTTTTTTGAAATCAACTCGTTTCAGACTCGATTTGAACCTGATTGAGGCCCTATTTGAACTAGATGAATCATGACTCAGAGAGCCCAAGTTTTTTAAGACTTTCTCTTTAGAAATCATGTAAAAAGGAGAAGTGGGGTGTTGTTTTTCTTAAGCTCCTTTCTTCTTGCCTGCGTGAAGGAGAGGGGGCACCAATAGTTGGCTCCCCACCTTATCTGGAGCTCTTTTTCACCCTAATTTTTTTCTATTTGAATTTGATTCAAAATAAAATAGAAATCTCTTTAATTAAAGCATGGAAGATTAATTTTATGTGACAAAATAAATTGGAGAATGTGGGCGTGCACCAATTATGCACGTGAGATCTTTCCTCCTTTCTTCCTTACATCCAACACCCATTTTATCTTTGATTTTGGTTTGAATGGCTAAGATGAAAAGAGATAAGATCTTTAAGGGTGTGACGAAGTGGTTGGGATGGGATGGAGCAAGTTTTTGTGCGACAAAATTTTTTTTGTGGCATGAGGATTTTGACGTGGAAAGAAGAGAGGTGTTTTCTTTCTTACATCACAAAACAACTTCCTTCCAACACCTCCTCCTCCCTTCTCCTCTTCATTCATGCCCAAATCTGATAGAGATCAGATCTAAGATGAGAAAAGAGAGAGAAGAAGAGAAGAATAAGGGTTCTTCTTCTCTTCATGATGATCTGGTTCAGATCCCGTCAGATCAGTGCAAAAGAGTTCGCGCAGCGATCTTCTTCTTCAAGATCTAGAAGAAGAGATCTAAATCCAAGGATGAGAAGAGAGATCTGCACGGTATTAGCACACTGATGATCTTGATACTTTGATCAGACGCTCTGTGTGGATAGCAGTAGAGGTCGGGTGCATGCGCGGCTACGATCAGAACTCGGGACATCTGCAGGATCTGAGATATGAAGATCCGATCTTCATTTATTTTTCTAACCATTTGTTTTTCTATTTCAGATTTTAGATTATGGATACTTGTTCATATCAAGATCTTTACTATAATTTTTAGATCTGATTTGATATGTGAATAAATTAAAATTATTTTAATTTATTTATTTTCACTGCATAGATCTTTAGAAAAAAAATTTAAACTACATGTACGAAATCGTAGTGATTTTTTAATAGTGATATCAAAGCCAGGTTCTGATACGAATATGAAACTTCCTTAGATCTAAAATCTGATTTATAGAAATCAGATCTGAAGGTTAATAAGATGATCACATCATTTTGAAATAAGGTTGCCCTGGAATAACTACTGTTATGCTGAACGGTTGTCTGAGAATGATGTAGAACATCGTTTAAAGTTGATCTGATTTTTGTGCATGCTGTAATATGGTTACAGGATTATTTTAGATCTAAATTATTTCAGATCTGAAATAAGTCATGAGTTATTCAGATCTAAAATTGGTTTTAGATCTAAAAATTTTAATTAAGATGTAATTTGGATCTATTATGTTTGCTGAAATTTTTCTTATATGCATAGATTCAAAGTTATGATTCATATGTTTGAGATGTGAAAAATATTTTGATCTAATTTTTAATTGATTACATATATGATTTGTTATATTAAATTCTTAGTAGCTTAGTAATCAAATTGGGATAGTCACCATGGCCATCCAGTCATAAGATAATGAAGGGATCAAGTCCCTCTCTTGTCCATTCAATGGATTTTTTCTTATAACGTGTAGGAGTGCCGACTATGATGTTTCTCATGAAGATGAATAGTAAATAAAAAGTTATAATTATTATATATTTTTAGATTTAAATTAGATTATGCATGTATTTTTTTATATTTTAGATCAATTAATATTATATTTAATTTATTGTTTGACACCCAATCTAAAACTTAATTTCTGTAAAATCCTAGATCCAAAACCCTAGACTTTGTTTGTATGAGAGCATGAAACTATGACTGGTATGCCTGTGGAGTCGACTCAATTCTCGATTGGGTCAACTTGAGTACTGGGTGAGTTGACTCATTTTTGTAGGAGTCGACTCAAGATCCTGATAGGTCAGCTCATTTGTTGATGAGCCGACTCAATTATTCAAGCTAGTTTTATAGGTTTCTATTTGTCTCTGTGTGTGCTGACTCACTGTGATAAGTTAATTTATGTACCAGGGTGAATCGACTAGATTTTGCAAACAGCGATATTGTAAGAGATACAATATAAATATTTTAGATTAAACAATGTTTCGAGATTTAAACCCAAATGCATGTACATAATGCACTTAATTGAGAATTAAGATTTAAAATTATAAGATCTGAAATTATGAATTTAAGATCTAAATTTCAATATATAAAATATGAGCTTTTGGATATGGGTTGAACAAATTAGGTTTAGAGACTAAACTACAGTTAGGGTCATTGATTAGATCAAGTTAGAATCTTTTTTGATTTTGAGTAGTTGATCCAACCTAATGAAGAGTTGATTGGGATTAGGTCAAAGGAGCTCAAAATTGATTTTAGTTGTAGTTGGTCAAATTGATTCACATGTGATGTAAATTGATTAAGTCAAAACAGAATTTGGCTCAGCGGTTCGAGCCCGAGTCTATAGGTTAACCTAATTAATTCTGATCAATCAATTTGATGTCTAAGGCAAGTATTAGATGGTGGTTATTTAATTGATTTTGTTGTCTAATCTGATCAATTTATTTATGTCTAAGGAAAGCAACGGGGGGACCCTTACTCATCTTTACTTACCTGGTCATCTTGGGAGATTAAGTTTTGTATTAGGTTACTTGTTGATCCGAGTTCACCCATGCCGACTAGGATAGTCAGACATAAAATATGCTGACCTAAACTATATTAGTCATTACATCAGATGTATGTGACTAACTAGAAGAGATCTGAACCTAAATCTTCTCACTAAATATTAAGTCTACTGGTCTTCCACCATTGTAGAGATGTGGGTATTTTTTTCGACGTTGATCGTTCTCGACTGGTTACAGTGGTTTGGTTATATCGGAAAGGCACAACCATTCTATTGTCATTAGATGCCCTGAGGTAAAGATGGGATTGGGCTCAATAACTGTTAGATGAGGGACCCAATGATAGCTTTGCACTTGCTAGTGAATGGTGGGTCGGACTTAACTAAAGAATGTGTTAATAACTGTTAGATGAGGCCACAGACTTAGAGACCAAGTCGCTGCAACATTCTTAGAAAAGTATTTGGATAAAGAGTTATCCATGCATTGATATACGTGTCATCAATAACTATTAGGTGAGGTATCGTACATCGATGGAATCGTAGCACCCACTAGAACCTATTATCATGTTAGAATTTTTGTTTGTCCATCCGAGGAGTGTGAGAGATTCAAAAAAAATTAGTGAAAGCTTTTTATTTATTTTTAAAGATTTTAGAACAAACTATTATAAGTACAATCATCTAATTCAATCTTTACTCTCTATGATCAATTCTTTTAGCTTCCAACATTCTAGCTCGAATCTGAGATATTAACTACTTAATCAAAATTAATTACATATTCTGGTTAAAAAATCTAAGAATAGTTCTTAGCTTTTAAAAATTAAGCCATATTATTAACCAGGTTAACCTAATGTCATCAGCTCGTCCAATCCATAGTCACCGAGCTATACTTAATAAATGGTTGGACATTGACAATTAAGTTAGGTGCTATAAATTGGACTTCATAGTTGATGAAATCCAATGTATGCATAAGGATATGTAGACTGCCAATAACATACTGATTCATCTGTAATAGTTGTGAGATGATCAGAGTCGCACAGTGCATGAGATGCATGATGGGCAGTTTATCCATGATCGATGATCAAGGACATTCAAGAGCTTGAAAAGTTCGACATGACTATGCATAAGAAATTACTAATGGATTTGATCTTGTAATTTTTGATTCATATGGATAGTTTATGAAACTATTGTATGAATAAATATTATAGCACCTTAACTGAATTGGTCGATATGTTGGTAACTAAGGGATCTTGAAAAGTTCAGAGATACCTACCTGGAGAACCTAGAGAAATATTTACATATCTTTGGAAGGTATGTCAAAATTGCTCAAAATTGATCATATAATTTTTTTTTTCATTAGACTCTAGTGCATATTACGTACTTTAATATAAGGTCTAAAGAAGGAAGAAGAAGACTGAGGGAAGGTGAAGTGACTCTTTTGAGTCAGCAATGATGCAAAAGTTGCACTAGGCCGTGAGCACCTAATCTCGATGATTATTGTTTAGATTTAATTTTTATTATTTGTATGGTGATGCATTTATGAAAAATTATTTGAGTAAATAGTGAATGCCATTGGATCTGAGAGATCCAGAATCAAATAACTTGAAGTACACAGATAGTTCTTTTGACTAGGTCATATATGAGAAGAAATGATTTACTGATTGAAAAATATGGACCTTTGGGCTCATTGATTGTTAAATCATATCTAGTCTGTGAATAATTCTTTGAGGATTAATGATCAAGCTATCTTTTATGGGGTAAAAGAATAGAACCAATGAGATACTTACCCTAGTACACATATGATGTGTCTGGCCCATTTGATGAGCCAGACTAGGAGTTCATCTCTACTTCATTGCCTTTACTGATAAGCAGTCATGGTATAGGTATATGTATGTGAGATATAAATCTAAAAGATTTTAAAAAATTTAAAGAATTCAAATATGAAGTAGAAAAGATAAATCGAAAAATTTTTAAAGGTACTTTGATTTAATCGAAGATGTAGGGTTTTAGGGTAGGCATGCACAACGGAAGCATAATAGATTTCAAAATTTAAATTAAGAAATCCTAAATATAAAACTCTTAAACCAGCATCTCCTTGATGATTAACAATCATATATAATATAAATTTAAAATTAATTTAAAGCTATAGAAGAATACCTGCAGTGCTTAATCCAAATTTCGATAGAACTCCACCAGGTGCCCAATTGTTCGCCCTCCAATGGTGATCCACACAGAGCTATGATCAGGACACCAACTCTTTGAGATAATTCTTCCTTCAAAATTCTCACTCTGAGAATTTTTTTGGACACCAGGACCTTGAGACCCTCTTCCTCTTCTCCTAGCCTTCGTATCTTTACCTTTCTTCTCTCCATGTCTTCCTTAATTCTCTTCCTAGACTCTTGTCCTAAAATCAAACTTGTCCTTACTATTTTAGACTTATCCTAATTAAAGAAAGAAGGGACTAATTGGACAATAGGAAGAGGATGTTAGAAAGAAAGGAGGAATTGAAAATCTGAATGAATCCAATCCCCCAGCACACCCCCTTTTAAATACTTAGCGACAGGTTGCCTTCGAGAATTATTCGTGCCCCTTCCATACTCCATCTCACATCCATCAAAAAATCTCACACATCCTAATAATTCTCATGCCCATCTGAAAGATTTTGACACATGGCAATCATCGAGAAAAAATCCAAGAGATGCTTCACGCAGAAGGACTCTTCAAAATATTTTTCTCGATAATTCTCTGATGCATCGCGCGGCTTCCTATGGCATAATTTTTCTCTACCACCCATTAGTTTAATTTTATCCATCCAATGATTAAACATGAAGGTGCTAATATCAAAATGGCATGGAAAAAATCTCAGATTAAGAAGTGGTGTGACAAATGGGTTAGAGTCCTTCACAAGTTGGACTCTTGGTTAGGCGCATGGATAGACTGACAGGATTTCAAATTTGATGAATTTTCATGTTTAAATTAGAAGGAATTTTAATTCAAAAAAATTATTTATACTTAAAATTAAGTTAGGAATCATTAAAAAATTTATTTCATCATGGAACATTGGATAAGATTGAGGATGAGGCATCCCATCTCATGGGATGTGAAAGCTGTTTCCACGCACAAAAACTGCACCCACGCACAAGAAAAATTCTTGACTCATGAAAACATGGTTTTCTAGATCCAAAGTTTTAGTACATATATCTAAGGGCTGACCCAACTCAAATCCAAAATTGGTTTAAATTAATTTGGCCTTAATTAGCCTAATCTGGAATCAATTTCAAACCTAATTCGAAACGGAGAGCTAGTTTTTACAACATGTGCTAGCATGTCAATTTTGCAAATATGATCTAATCCAATTAGAACCCTAATCAATTCTCTTTATATGTGACCCATTGGATTCCATATCTAGCCAGCAATGGGTCTGAGTGTGAGTCAATTTGATTTGATTAGAATTTAATCTATCTAATCTAGATTCAATCGAACTAATCTATTTCAATAATTAGAACTCTTTCTAATTGGTGATTGAATTAAACTCTTTAATTTAATCAAACCACAAGACAAGATTGAATCTAGCAATATATCATGTCTATCTGAAAGATATAAAATTTTAGTAAAATATCAAAAATATCCTTCAGTGGAAAGTTACTATGCAATTTGATCCTGCGATCTCCCTGCATCCTAAATATGACTCCGGATATGAAATGATGTTAAATCCAATATCATACAAATATTTCTCTCAATCTTATATGATGATTCAATTAATAAAATATTAAAAACTTTTTCTAATTTTATTCTACTTTGATCAAAGGCTTCCTGAATCATCAATCGATCAGAGCAAGTAGGATGCGATCTCCTCTTACCAAGAGTAATCGATTCCATGTTGACCTAATCACAACCTCCATACACATTCTGCCATATCCAGAACACCCCATACATAACTAAGTCATGAATTAGTATGAACCAAAAAATATGGATTCATGTATACAAGATTCTATGGTAGTCTCAGGTCAAAGGATTATATGCACAACTCCCACTATAAGAAAACATCTTTTGATGGGTAAGTAAATTCCATAAGATATTTCTTAAGTCAAATCAATTCAGTGAACTCATTCTCTAATGAGCATCCACTTCTTTGTATTAGTATCTCACACAAGTGGTATATGAGATCAGCCACCCTCTCCATCGAGCATACATAGGAAGTGCTAGTCTATCCGGAACATTGATTCCCTTTTCAATGCTCCTATGACTAGAATATTCTAAATCAGGATTTTTAAGATTTTAGGTCTCATAGGTATAATCTCATCATAACTCTAAACCTATTATCCTAATTTATTGAGTTTATCATAATCGTTACAAAAGTAAGATACAGCATATAATGAAAAATATCTTTTATTATTTAAAGAGTCAATACATGAGTCTGGAAGATTATAAGGAAAATCATCAAAATATAAATTTCGATTGACTTATAGGGCATATTTCTTTAATCTTCCATTTGTACTAAAGCCAATCATCCTTATATTTTATTTCCATACAATCGAGATGGCGATCGAACTGCTGCTGTGGTAGAGCCTTAGTGAACGGGTCTGCTATGTTATTCTTTGTTTCTACTCGTTCAATGATAATATCTTGTCTTTCAATTATTTCACGAACGAGATGGAAGCATCTTAGAATATGCTTGAATTTATGATGAGACTTTGGTTCCTTTGCTTGAGCAACTGCTCCAGTATTATCACAGTAAAGTGGTACTAGATTCTTAATCTCAGGAATGATACCCAATTTAGTGATGAACTTCTTCATCCAGATAGCTTTCTTGACAGCTTCACTTGTAGCTATATATTCATCTCAGTAGTTGAGTCAGCTATAGTCTGCTGCTTGAAATTTTTTAAACTAACAGCTCCACCATTAAGAGTAAAGACATACCCTGAAGTGGACTTGCTATCATCAGGGTCTGATTGGAAACTAGAGTCAGAATAACCTTCTAGTTTTTTATCAGATCCTCCATATACTAGAAAAATATTTTAGTCCTTTTCAGGTACTTAAGAATATTTTTTACTACTTTTCAATGATCTTCTCTTGGATCAGCCTAAAATCTACTAACTATGCCTAAGGCATAGGCAACATGAGGCCTAGTACATAGCATAGCATACATGATCGACCCTACTGCGAAGCATAGGGAATAGAACTCATTCTATTTCTCTCTTTTGATGTTTTTTGAGACATCCTTTTAGGGAGATGTATGCCTTGACTTATTGGTAAGTAACCTTATTACTCCCATCCATGCTAAATCTCTTAGCTTTAAGTCTATGTACTTGGATTGGGACAACCCTAACATCCTCTTAGATCTATCCCTATAGATCTTTATACCTAGTATATAGGATGCTTCACCAAAATCTTTTTGAAAAGCTTACTTGATAGCCATGTCTTGATCGATTGTAACATTGGGATATCATTCCCAATAAGAAGTATGTCATCTATATATAAAACTAAGAAGACAATGGCACTCCCATTAGTCTTTTTGTATACACAAGGTTCATCCACATTTTTGATAAAGCCAAATTCTTTGACTGTAACATCAAATCGGATGTTCCAACTCCTCGAGACTTGCTTTAATCCATAAATAGATTTCTTAAGCTTGCATACCTGATTTGCTCTCCCTTTTGAGACAAATTCTTCTGGCTGAGACATATAAACTTTTTCTCAAGATAACCATTAAGGAAGGCGGTTTTCACATCCATTTGCCAAATCTCATAATCATGGTATGCTGCTATTGCAAGCATAATCCGTATAGATTTAAGCATGGCAACAGGTGAAAATATTTCATCATAATCAATACCCTATTTTTGCCTAAAATCTTTAGCTACCAATCTAGTTTTATAGGTTTCAACTTGGCCATCTGCTCCAATCTTTTTCTTATAGACCCATTTGCATCCAATAGGAGTCACACCCTCTGGTGCATCAACCAAAGTCCATACTTGGTTGGAGTACATGGAGTACATTTTGGATTTCATAGCCTCTAACCATTTGTCTAAGTCCCTACTCATGATGGCTTCCATATAGGTCAAAAGTTTATCATTCTCAATAATGTGAGCTTCATTATTCTCAATAATGAACCTATACCTTATTGGTACATTCTGCACTCTATCCGACCTTCAGAGAGGAGGTGTATTTTATGGTTGTACTTTATTAATGGATATTTTTGATAGAGGATCATCTTGTGCCTGCATTTGTAGGTCTTGAACTTCTCCAAGTTTAATTTTTTTTCCACTGCCTCTTTTTAGGATAAACTCTTTTTTATAAAAGTGGCATATTTACTGACAAATACCTTATGTTCAGTAGGATGATAAAAGAAGTATCCTATACTCTTTTTAGGATAGCCTACAAACAAGCATTTATCTACCCTAGCACTCAGCTTATGTCCAAAATTATTTTTAACATAAGCTGGACAGCCCCATATCTTAAGATACTTAAGAGTAGGTTTCTTTCCTCTCCATATCTCATATAGAGTGCTTGACATAGATTTTGAAGGTACTCTGTTCAAAATATAGACAGTAGTTTTTAAGGCATGTCCCCAGAAGAAAATAGGCAAATCTGTAAGGCATATCATGGACCACACTATATCTAATAAAGTACGATTTCTCCTTTCTGCTACACCATTTAGCTGTGATGTATAAGGTGGGATCCATTTTGAGAGAATTTTATTTTCTTTAAGATGATCTAGAAACTCATTTGATAAGTATTCTCCTCCTCAATCAGATCGAAGAATTTTAATACTTTTTTCAGTTTATTTCTTGACCATACTTTGATACTCTTTAAATTTATCAAAAGCTTCAGATTTGTGTTTCATAAGATACATATATCCAAACCTAGATAAATCATCAGTAAATATTATAAAATAAGAGTATCCTCCTCTGGCTTCTGTTGTCATAAGACCACATACATTAGTATGTACAAGTCCTAATAACTCATTTGTCTTTTCTCCATGTCCACTAAATAGAGTCTTAGTCATTTTTTTATAAGTTAAAATTCACAAGTACTTAATGATTCATAATCATAAGGATCAAAGAACTCTTCTTTGTATAACTTGTTAATCCTTGTATCACTTATATGACCAAGTCGACAATGCCAAAGTAAAGTATTATTCAACTCTTCTCTCTTTTACTTTTTACTTTCATCAATATAAAAAATATTATCATTAGATAGAATCAGAAGATCATTATTAATAATGCCATGATAAAAAATTTTATTAGAAAAAAAAATTAAGCAACTATTGCTCTTTCCATTTATTTCATAACCTCATTGCAAAAGTAATGGTATAGAAATAATATTTCTAATGATCTTAGGCATATAATAACAGTTTTTCAGCTCTAAGATCTTTTCAAAAGATAACTTTAACATATATGTCCCCATCGCTTCTACTTGGATGGACTCTCCTCCGGTGCCGTAGAGCTTGAAATCACCTTTCTTCAGCACTTTAATGTTCTGCAGTCCCTGCAATGATTTGTAGATATGAGAACCGCTGGTGGTATCCAATACCCAAAAATCTAAATTGAAAGAATTTAATGATAAAATTATATATATCTCATACATACATTTTGGTACGTCGCTTGCACCAGCTTTTACAGTTGCAAGATATAACTTGCAATTCTTTTTTCAGTGTCCTACCTTATCGCAGTGAAAACAGGTACCCTGTCCTGAGACTTTCTTCTCCTTCTTCTTCATCTTGCCAACCTTAGGATTCAGTGCTTTCTTTGAACCCTTAAAACCTGACTTCTTCTTAGACGTTTTACCCATAAGAAGAAGTGGAGCCTTTTTTTTCTTAATATGGCTCTCAACTGTCTTAAGTATATTCAACAGCTCAGGCAAGGAGGTATTCAGTTTGTTCATGTGATAGTTCACGATAAATTGAGTGAATGACTCGAGGAGAGATTGCAGGATCAAATCCTGACTTAATTCTCCATCCATCACAAAACCTAGTTGACCCAATCTAATAATCAGATCAATGACCTTCAGGATATGGTCTTGTACGGATGATCCCTCAGTCATTCTAGCACAGAATAACTGCTTAGATATCTCATATCTAGCAATCCTACTCTATTCTCCATACAACTCTTTAAGATTGAGGAGTATGGATTGAGTATCCATACTCTCATGCTGCCTCTGCAACTCATTACTCATAGAGGCCAGTATGATACACTTGACAGTCAAACTGTCATTCTTCCATATCCTGTATGTGGATACCTCCTTCTCTATGGCATCATCTCTAACCTCTTATGGATCAAAGATGTCAAGAATATAGAAGAGCTTCTCTTGAGTGAGTATGATCTTTAAATTCTTCATCCGGTTCATATAATTGAGATCGATCAACTTGTTGGAATCTAAAATTCCTTGCAATGATAGTAAAGATGCCATTTGTAGAATTCAATCTACAATAATTAAAGAACATTATATAAGCAAACAACTCATTTCGACTCATACAATTAAATAAGATTTTTAGATTTAATTATCTCTCCTACTATTTTATCGAACATCATAATCTTCTATTATGATGAAGGAGATATATTTCATATTTATCTTAGTGGGATTGAGATCCTAATTCCTTTAATGATCTTGTGTTAACATAACAAACCCTTATGAGTTTATAGGTAGAAAATTCTTTTCAATTATATCTCATGCAATTCTCAATATTATATCTTGGCCTCTAAGATATTATTAGCCTTATGTTAATATAACAAGCTATAATATTTTAGTTAAGTTAGACCCTTCATTTCAATATAGTCAAATTCTAATATAACTATCTTTGTGTTAACACAACAAAACAGTACATTCAAAATTACCGTAAGCATCTTCTATGCACCAGAATTATTTATATCAATCCTTGTGATAAGCCTTGTGTTAACACAACAAACTAGCCATAGTTCATGATGTAACATTAACCTAGCATGAAGGCCATTAGTAGTGTTTTCAACATTAGGGTTTTTCAATATCAAGATCGCTTAATCAAATTAGCTAGGTAAGTAAGGTGGGCCCATTGCTTTCCTTAGATACTAATAAGTTGGTCAGATCAGACAACGGAACCAATTAAAGAACCACTTATAGCACTTTTTTAGACACCAATTGATCAATTGATCAAGAATTGGTTAACCCATAGTTGCATATCACTACCAATTAATATAATTTTTAATGAGGGCTACTATTTGGTCTCATGCACATTCTAACTATATAATGCCAATTTATGTATCAGCATTAAAATATTCTATATGTGCAAGTGTAACATATGAACATTCATCATCCTAGGACAACCTTGCAGCATAATCCCGTTATGCTAGGACAACTTTATGTCAGGATGATGAAGTGGTGAATCATATATGCATCATTTCATATCATCAAATGAAAGTTAATAGAAGACATAAATTATTTTGTAGTAAAAATCATACTATGCATCACATAAACATTATGTATATATGATTGAACCAAACAAAGCCGGCTCTAATATCACTTAGAGGTGGGCATGCACAGTGGAAGCATAATAGATTTTAAAATTTAAATTAAAAAATTTTAAATATAAAACCCTTAAACTACCATCTCCTTGATAATTAACAATCATATTTGTTAGGTATAAAATACCCACCGCCGAAGTTCTCAGCAGAATCAACTCGAGAGGACTCCGCCCGGACTCCCACGGGAGCTGGGCTCCGCCCACAACTTCAACCTCAAGCGGGACCCCGCCCGGACTCCTACGGGAGCCGGCTCCGTCGCCAACTTCGACTGTCGGTAAGTTCCGTCCGGACTCCTACGGGAGCCGGACTTCGCACCTGACTTTAATTGCAAAGGACTCCGCCCGGACTCCTACGAGAGCCAGGCTCCGCCCACGACTTCAACTCCGAGAGGACTCCGCCCGGACTCCTACGGGAGCTGGGCTCCGCCCATGACTTCAACTCCGAGAGGACTCCGCCCGGACTCCCACGGGAGCCGGGCTCCGCCCACGACTCCAGCCTCAAGCGGGACCCCGCCGGACTCCCACGGGAGCCGGGCTCCGCCCACAACTTCAACCTCAAGCGGGACCCTGCCCGGACTCCTACGGGAGCCGGGCTCCACGCCAACTTCGACTGCCAGTAAGTTCCATCCGGACTCCTACGGGAGTCGGACTTCGCACCTGACTTTAATTACAGAGGACTCCGCCCGGACTCCCACGGAGCCAGGCTCCGCCCACAACTTCAACCTCAAGCGGGACCCCGCCCGGACTCCTACGGGAGCCGGGCTCCGTCGCCAACTTCGACTGCCGGTAAGTTCCATCCGGACTCCTACGGGAGCCGGACTTCGCACCTGACTTTAATTGCAGAGGACTCCGCCCGGACTCCTACGGGAGCCGGGCTTCGCCCACGACTTCAACTCTGAGAGGACTCTGCCCGAACTCCCACGGAGCCGGGCTCCGCCCACGACTCCAGCCTCAAGCGGGACCCCGCCCGGACTCCTATGGGAGTTGGAATCCGTCATCAGCTCCGACCGCTGTCGAACTTCAGCCGACGGATCTGCACTCCCAGGTGCGACACAGCAACCACCGCGATCCTGCTCCACTTCTTGCGGTGATTCCGTGCAGCTCCATCACTCCCTGACAGGCCGCAGTAACGATCACAGCACTGCTCCACTTCCTACGATGGATCCCGTGCAGCTCCACTACTCCCTGGCAGGCCACAATAATGGCCACAATCCTGCTCCACTTTCTGCGATGGATACCGTGCGATTCTTCCATCCACTGGCAAGTCGCGACAACGGATGCCACTCCACTCCCCGCGGCAGACTCCACGTGACACCCCGATGATAGCCACGGGTCCACTCCACTACTCTTCGCAACAAACTCCGTCTGACCCTGGGCAGCCCACTGCCAGACGGTTACAGATATCGCTATCAGGCTACTGCCCCCTCCGCCTATAAAAGGGGGCCCCAGATACGTTATTCTATAAGCTCTTATTTTTTACCTCAAAACTCTGCTAAATTCTCCGTTCGAGCACTCCATTCTTGTTGAGGTAGAGAACTGACTTGAGCGTTAGAGGGTCTTGCCGGAGCAACCCCACCTCCGATTTAGACTTCCTTTGTAGGTCCGACGGCGACCGCGACTCCCTCGACTCTAGCTTCTCCGACGTAAGCGATTTTTGCACCAACAGGATTGGCGCTAGAGGAAGGGGCGAACCTCCGCAGTACCCTTGTTCTTAAAGGAGCACTCAACGGAGCCACCTTTGTCGTCTCCTCCGACATCCACTCCTTGTTTCCCCCACGGGATCCTTACTTGATGCCTCCCCGCAAGGCATCCAAGCGACGGTCCACAGCCTCCACGGCCAGATCTCAGGCTCCGACCTCTCCTCCTGTTTCTCAACCCCCTCCTCCTCCTCGGCGGCGGCGGTCGTGCGGAGCAGTTTGACCTGCTGGCGCAGCAGGTCAGAGGCCTCACAGAAGCTGTGTAGGCTATGCAGCAGCAGCAGCCGCAGGCATCAGTACGCCTGGAAAGGGCATCCCCGGAACATCAGAATCCGACGGCGGGGCGGGCCACCTGGGCCAGCCGCCCCATCCTTCTGGGAAAACGAACCCGAGGGTGGAGAGCCCTCAATCGGACCACGACTCCACCCCTGGAAGATCCCTGCCTCCATTCTGCCAGAGGACCCTCGAGACTCGAAGTCGGGAGAATTTCCTAGACCGGAGGCTCCAGGAGATGAACCGACGGATCGAAGAGCTCCGCCATGCTCCCCTCACTTATGGTGAGGATATTTGTACTGACCCTCCCTTCTCTCAAATGATCATGCAGGAATCGATCCGCCAAACTTCAAGCTCCCCCAGTTCGAAAGCTACGATGGGACTTCGGACCCGATTGATCATCTGGAGGCCTTCCGGATGATGATGCTTCTTCACGGTGCTCCCGATGCCATTCTATATCGGGCCTTCCCATCCACCTTGAAGGAGCGACGAGGAACTGGTACTCGGCTTTGAAATCGGGTACCATCTTTTCCTTCGATCAAATGAGCCATCAATTTATGGCCCATTTTGTCAGCAGCCGGCGCCCCCGGAAGGGTTTGGAGTCTCTCATCAATATCAAGCAGAGGGAAGGAGAGTCCATTCAGACCTACATCAACCGTTTCAACGTCGCAGTGCTGGAGGTCCGGAACTTGGACCAATCAGTTGCAATGGCCGCCCTGAAGGGTGGCCTTCAGAAGAATGATCTTTTGTTCTCCTTGGAGAAGAAGTACCTCAGGGATTTTGCTGATTTGCTGGCTCGGGCTGAAGGATACGCCCGAGCAGAAGAAGCCTTCAAAATAAGGATGAAGAGACAGCGAGGGAGCGGCAAGCGGGAGACTCGAGTAAGCCCGCAATTGAAAAAAGGCCAAGAGAAGCCCGGCCGCATTCTCGATCCCCTCCTGGGCACAAGCGTGCCCATACTCCACCCTGGGTACGCAGGAAGAGAAGTCCGGATCACAGGGTTCGACGGGGTTCCCCACCGGGGAGATTCCGCAACTACGCCCCCCTCAACGCCTCGAAGGCCCAGGTACTGATGGAATTCAGGGAGCAGCTCCCTAGGTCGGAGAGGATGCGCACACACCCCGAAAAGCGCAACCCCAACAAGTTCTGTCTCTACCACCGCAACCATGGCCACGACATGGAGGAATGCATCCAGCTCTGGGATGAGATCGAGGAGCTCATTCGACGAGGTTGACTCGACAGGTTCATCCGACGCAGGCCGAGGGTAGAGGAGATCGGCCAAGGGCCCTTCCGCAACCTGAACCACCAAGAAGGGAGGAGCAACTCGGAGACCGACCTCCCATCGAGACCATCGACTCCATCACCGGAGGGCCTCAAGGAGGAGCAGACCTCCCACAACCGTGGAACTTGGAAAATCTGTAAATGTATCACTTACGATTTCACCTTGAATCTAAATTTCTTTCTACTTGACGTACTCTTCCCATTTGGCATGGATTTGTCACGACTGGATATGACCCCTCCAAACGCCTGAAACAAAGTTATGTTGGGAATGGGGGAGAACCCCATCCTAACATACCTAAAATGAAAGTCCGACTATCTCGAGATCGGATTGGGGGAGAGGCCTTACAACGCCCTAATGTACCCCCACAGCCATGTCAGGAACAGGAGGAGGACCTCATCCTGACATGAGCAAAGTCAAAGGCTCGGTTCTTTTAGACCGGATGGGGGGAGAGGCCTTACAGTGCCCTAATGTGCCCCCACAGCCATGTCAGGAACAGGAGGAAGACCTCGTCCTGACATGAGCAAAGTCAAAGGCCCGGTTCTTTTAGACCGGATGGGGGGAGAGGCCTTACAGCACCCTAATGTGCCCCCACAGCCATGTCAGGAACAGGAGGAGGACCTCGTCCTGACATGAGCAAAGTCAAAGGCCCGGTTCTTTTAGATCGGATGGGGGGAGAGGCCTTACAGTGCCCTAATGTGCCCCCACAGCCATGTCAGGAACAGGAGGAAGACCTCGTCCTGACATGAGCAAAGTCAAAGGCCCAGTTCTTTTAGACCGGATGGGGGGAGAGGCCTTATAGTGCCCTAACGTGCCCCCACAGCCATGTCAGGAACAGGAGGAGGACCTCGTCCTGACATGAGCAAAGTCAAAGGCCCGGTTCTTTTAGACCGGATGGGGGGAGAAGCCTTGCAGCACCCTAACGCGCCCCCACGGCCATGTCGGGAATGAAAGAAGAACCTCGCCCTAACTTGAGCAAGGTTGAAGGCCCAGACTCCTATGGGAGCCGGGCTCCACCCACGACCTCTGCAGCAAGAGAGACTTCGCCCGGACTCCTATGGGAGTCAGACTCCACCCCACGACTTCTGCAGCAAGGAAGACTCTGTCCGCCCTGGTAATGGCCCTTACGTGCCCTAGCAGGAACGGGAGGAGAACCTCATCCTGATGGTGATGAAACCCGGCCACCCAACAAGATCGGATGAAGGGAAAAAACCCCTTAGCGGCACCTCCACGCTCCTGTGCAACCCCGCAAAGGGCGAGGGGAGGGCCCTCACTCGGAGAAGAGGAGAAAAATTAAAAAGGAAGGGTGACGAACTGCGACGGAAATAGATGAAGGACGAACCGCTCCAAAGACCTAAAGGACTTCGTCCCAACAGAGACGGGGAGTTCCCACTAAACACCCCTGGCCTCTAAAAAGACTCCCGACACAGGTCTGGAAGATAGCGACATCCCTGAAGTAATGCGGAGTCCGGACCGTCAAGCTCGGGCTTGCGGCCATGTACGACGAGGAAGGCAAGCTAACACATCGACGACTGGGCGCCTCCCAACAACGTCTACATCAGACAAGTCGAACGACAAGAAAAGTTCGACGGACGACAATCTAATACAACGCGTGGACGAGGTAACACAAAACACCCTTTTCATTTTATTTCCGAAATACACGCTACAAAGCCCGGAAGGCCAAGGGAAGAAAAGCAAAACAATAAAAAGGGAAGTAAATACATGAAAAGATAGAAGGACGAAAAGAGCTCTAAGGAGGCTCTGCTCCCTCCGACCTAGAGTTATCTGCTCCACCTCTCATCCAGGACTGCCTTAGATTCTCAATTTCTTCTTCTAGCTCTTTCCTTTTCTGCAGTGCATCATGGAGCGCCCGATGATGTCGCTAGCTCTCGGCCTCTGCCTCTCGATGCCTCTTCCTCAAGACCTCAGATTCTGCCTCCGCATTCGCGACGGCCCGCTGCTAGTATGCCAGTTGAATCTTCAGTTGTTGCAGCTCGGCTGTCTTTTCTCCGAGGGTGACAGAAATCCCTTCAACAGTTCCTCTTAGGGACTGGAGCTCATCAGAATCCCAGGCGGAAGTAAGCTAAGCCCTACTGGCCAGCTGCCTCTGGAGACGGGCGACTTCGTCGGTCGCCGCCCTGAGTCTCCCTTTATATTCCTCCACCTGCCTGCGCCAGTTGGCCCGATGCACGTCGTGGCTCACCTCGGCATCCTGAAGCTACCGCTGAAGGTCGGAGACCTTCTTCGACCACTCCTGATCGCCGTCGACCCGAGCCAAGAGCTGGGACGAACTTCCTTCCAGCTGGCCGATCTTCCCCTTCGCGGCTGACAGTTCCACATTGAGGGCGCTAATCCTGGCGGCCTGAGTCCAAATTCGGTTGCTGGCACTCTTCTTGCATTCCTCAAGCTCCTTCACGAAATCCGCCTTCCTCCGACTATACTCCATGATCCCCTTCACGTGGAGATTTCGAAAGTGGGTGGCCTCCGTGGCGGCTTCAGAATGACCTTCCCTCAATCTGCGAAGCTCGCCTTCCATCTTCTTTGACTTCTTTGTCAAGTGAAGGACTTCCTTCTTCAGCCGTTGGATCGTCGACTTTAGTGGGACCCCTAGGGGCAGAGGAAGTGCTTCTGCAGGATACTGCCATCGGAAGGCAAAAGCATCAAAGCACGACTCATCGTAGGAAGAAAAATAGAGAGAAGAAGGGGAGGGAGGAGAAGCCATCCGCGATAAGAAATTCAGCTTTATTGATTGGATGATTCTTGAAGACAAAAAAGAAAAAAAAAATTATGATGAAACAAAAATACAAGGTCGGAGGTCTCAGACCTCAGGGATGGGGGTTGAAGAACTCGACGTCCCCGGCAAGGGGGCTGCAATAGCGGTGGCGGTTGGCGAGGGACCGACCTCGTCTTCGGACTCCTCGCCTAGAAAGCTGAGGTCGAGCTCCGAAAATTTTTTGGCCACCTTCTCTTGGCAGAGCTCAAACCCCTTGATGAACGCCTCCTGGCCGAATTGGACATTCAGGTCCCTTATCTCCGCGGAAGCCTTGAATTCCTCTACCGCAAGGACTCTGGCCTCCGAGACCAGGATCGGAATCTGCTCAGCCAAGTTGGCGACCTCGGCCTCCGCCCTTCTCGCCGACTCCTCCAAGGTCTGCCTCTCCTCCTCCCGGGCTTGTTTTTCTCTTTCCAGGGCCTCTTGGAGGGTGACTACTTCGGCCGTCTTTGCTTGGAGGCGAGCAACCTCGGCCCGACAGTGCTCCTCCACCTGGAGGATGTCCCTCCTCGCACGGTTCACCGCCTCGATATTGGCGAGGAGCTGGTGCCCAAAATGCAAGGGCGGTTAGAGGATCAGAATAAAGGCAAAATAGCCAGGTAAATAAAGATTTGCTTACCTCAAGGAAGGACCCCAAAGAGTCTCAGGCCCACTGCTCAGGATCGGCGCGGTCGATCCTCTCGACGACGTCGGGCAGAATGCAGCCGTCGATCAACCGCCTGATCAAGTCCCTGTCATTGAAGGGATTCTCCGACCCCTCTTCGGAGCAGAGGGACTCATCAGTGGTAGTTTGACGGCTACTCACCCTGCGGACCATCGATTTTCTTCTCTTCCCCCTCTCGGCCACGGGTGCCTCCATGGAGCGGACCCCCGAAACAGGGGCCCCAGTCGGCGGACTCCTCGAGGAGGCCCGGGGAGCTGTTGCCTCGGCATGCGAGGGAATGTCAATCGCTGGAGCCACCTGGGCGGGTACAACCAAGCTTGACTCCTCTGCCCTGGCCCTCTTCGTCGATCCGGAGGTCGCGACACCCTTTCTTTTGTGGATCCTGAGGCCCCTGGCATGCATCCGCGCTGCTTCGACGTCCATTCCTTTAAAAAAAAAAAAAAAAAAAAAAAAGAGAGAAGAAGAAAAAGAAGCAAACCAATCAATCGAGAGTCAAAAATTGAAAAAGAAAAGAAAAAAAAAAGAAGAAGAAAGAGGAGAAAAGGAGAGAGAAGGAAGAAGAGTGAAAAAAGAGAAAGAAAAAGGAGAAGGGCAGAAGAAAAGAAGATAAGGGAAGAGATGAAGTACTCGCAGGATCCTGGGGGCTCAGGCCAATGTTGAACAAAAATTGCTCCCTCAGAAGATTGGGAAGGGAAGGAGCGGAGTAGGCAAGAAGCTTTCGGGCAGCCTGGAGGTCATCCTCCCCCAGGCTGGGGGCCCGACGGACAGAATCCCTCAGAGAGCCCCAAGGGGGCAGGCCCAGCCTCAAGGTCGGGCAGTGGATGAAGAGGTATTTTCCCTTCCAATTATGGATTGAAGAAGGGGCACCTTTCAGCAACCCCTTCTTGCCGAACTGGAGGGAGAAGTACCACCAGTCCTTCGCCGAAGGATGGCGCTTGAAAGTATAGAAGTGCCTAAACAGGGAGAGGGACGGTTGGACCTCGACTACGTGGCAAAGGGAGAGAAATCCTATCAAAAACCTAAAAGAATTTGGGGCCACAGAAGCCAAGGAGATGTCTAAGAAGCGGAAGAGGGCGACAACAAAGGAAGGAAGTGGAAGCCGGAGTCCGGCACGGAATGCTTCCTGATACAGACAAAAATGATCGGATGGGGGAGTGCTAGCCCAGTCAGAAGGGCTAGGCAGCTTCAGGTCGTACTTCGGAGGAACTCCATACTGAACCCTTATCAGAAGGAGTTCCTCCAGAGTCAGGAAACATGGAATGGCGCCCGGTGCAAAAATCGAACGGAGCCCAGCCCCAGACGCGGGTTCGTCTACAGAGCAAGGGACCTGGGGGTTTGAGGCAAAAGAACTCTCGAAACTACAGGGAGCAGAAGAGCCGGACGACATTTCGAGTAGCTTCGAATGAGGGTTCCAAAGATCCCGAAGAAGATGGACAGGATGAGGGACGAGGGGTCACAGGAAACTAACTCGGAGGAATACAAAAATAATGGCAAAGAAGAAGTCCCTAAGCGGTGGGAAGAAGGTTGAAGGTGCTGGAACTAACCTAAATCACTTTGAGGGATCAGAGGGACGAAGACAGGGATGATTTGGAGGGCGCCTACGGCTCGAGAAGATACCAACTGAAACAGGGCTCTCGAAGGGAAGGCAGACACTGATAAAACTCTGGAACAGAATAGGGCCCCTAAAGGTGGAAGGACGGGTTTAAATAGACCCTGGGATCCGGCGCCATGATGATCGCGAATCCCCCCAGGCCAGCCCACGCCCGACACGTGTCCCACTCCCTCCGGCGGGCGGCTAAAAGTGGCTGACGAATCGACAGAGCCATTATGGCATCGTACCTGGGCCAGTGTACCGACGGAAATTTCGAAGGATCCCTTCGTATCGCCCCGATTCGAAAAGACTCCAGCACACGCACATTTAATGCCAAAATATATGGAGGCAGCCATGCGCAGGATTCGAGGGGACAACTTCGGCTTTGCCAATCTCTCTGTACTTCCTTCATTCGAAATAGAAACTCGGAAGTAGGGAGACTGGTGTTGGGTATAAAATACCTACCATCGAAGTTCTCAGCAGAATCAACTCCGAGAGGACTCCGCCCGGACTCCCACGGGAGCCGGGCTCCGCCCACAACTTCAACCTCAAGCGGGACCCCGCCCGGACTCCTACGGGAGCCGGGCTCCGTCGCCAACTTCGACTGCCGGTAAGTTCCGTCCGGACTCCTACGGGAGCCGGACTTCGCACCTGACTTTAATTGCAGAGGACTCCGTCCGGACTCCTACGGGAGCCAGGCTCTGCCCACGACTTCAACTCCGAGAGGACTCCGCCCGAACTCCTACGGGAGCCGGGCTCCGTCCACGACTTCAACTCCGAGAGGACTCCGTCCAGACTCCCACGGGAGCCGGGCTCCATCCACGACTCCAGCCTCAAGCGGGACCCCGCCCGGACTCCCACGGGAGCCGGGCTCCACCCACAACTTCAACCTCAAGCGGGACCCCGCCCGGACTCCTACGGGAGCCGGGCTCCGTCGCCAACTTCAACTGCCGGTAAGTTCCGTCCGGACTCCTACGGGAGCCGGACTTCGCACCTGACTTTAATTGCAGAGGACTCCGCCCGGACTCCCACGGGAGCCGGGCTCCGCCCACAACTTCAACCTCAAGCGGGACCTCGCCCGGACTCCTACGGGAGTCGGGCTCCGTCGCCAACTTCGACTGCCGGTAAGTTCCATCCGGACTCCTACGGGAGCCGGACTTCGCACCTGACTTTAATTGCAGAGGACTCCATCCGGACTCCTATGGGAGCCGGGCTTCGCCCACGACTTCAACTCTGAGAGGACTCCACCCAGACTCCCACGGGAGTCAGACTCCACCCACGACTCCAGTCTCAAGCGGGACCCCGCCCGGACTCCTACGGGAGCCAGACTCCGTCATCAGCTCCGACCGCTGCCGAACTTCAGCCGACGGATCTGCACTCCCAGGCGCGACACAGCAACCACCGCGATCCCACTCCACTTCCTGTGGTGGATTCCGCGTAGCTCCATCACACCCTGACAGGCTGCAGTAACGGTCACAGCACTGCTCCACTTCCTACGATGGATCCCGCGTAGCTCCACTACTCCCTGACAGGCCACAATAACGGCCACAATCCTGCTCCACTTCCTGCGACAGATACCGCACGATTCTCCCATCCACTGACAAGTCGCGACAACGGACGCCGCTCCACTCCCCGCGGCAGACTCCACGTGGCACGCCCCGGTGATAGCCACGGGTTCACTCTACTCTTCGCAACAAACTCCGCCTGACCTTGGGCAGCCCACTGCCAGACGGTTACAGATATCGCTATCAGGCTACTGCCCCCTCCGCCTATAAAAGGGAGCCCCAGATACGTTATTCTATAAGCTCTTATTTTTTACCTCAAAACTCTGCTAAATTCTCCATTCGAGCACTCCATTTTTGTTGAGGCAGAGAACTGACTTGAGCGTCGGAGGGTCTTGCCGAAGCAACCCCACCTCCGGTTTAGACTTCCTTTGCAGGTCCCGATGGGGACCGCGACTCTCTCGACTCCAGCTTCTCCGACGCAAGTGGATTTTTGCACCAACAATATATAACATAAATTCAAAATTAAATTCAAGCTATAGAAGAATACCTGCAGCGCTTAATCCAAATTTTGACAGAACCTCCACCAGGCGCCCAATTGTTCGCCCTCCAACGGTGATCCACATAGAACTATGATCAAGATACCAACTCTTTGAGATGATTCTTCTTCTAAAATTCTCACTCTGAGAATTTTTTTGGACACCAGGACCTCATGACCCTCTTCTTCTTCTCTTAGCCTTTGTATCTTTACCTTTCTTCTCTCCTTGTCTTCCTTAATTCTCTTCCTAGACTCTTATCCTAAAATTGGACTTGTCCTTACTATTTTAGACTTATCCTAACAAGAGAAAGAAGGGACTAATTGGATAATAGGGAGAGAATGTTAGAAAAAAAGAAAAAATTGGAAATCTAAATGAATACAATCCCCCGGTGCACCCCCCTTTAAATACTTAGCGAGGGATTGCCTTCGGGAATTATTCGCACCCCTCCCACGCACCATCTCGCATCCATCAGAAAATCTCACACCTCTTGATAAATTCTCATACCCATCTGAAAGATTTTGACACATGACAATCATTGGGAAAAGATTCAAGAGATGCTTCGCGCAGAAGGACTCTTCAAAATATTTTTCTCGATGATTCTTCGATGCGTCACGCAGCTTCCTATGTCATAATTTTTCTCCACCACCCATCAGTGAAATTTTGTCCATCTAATGGTCAAAAATAAAGGCACTAACATCAAAATGGCATGGAAAAAATCTCAGATTAATAAGTGGCATGACAAATGGGTTAGAGTCCTTCACAAGTTGGACTCTTGGTCAGGTGCATGGATCAGACTGACAAGATTTCTAACTTTGATGAATTTCCATGCTTAAAATAGAAAGAATTTTAACTTAAAATTTTTTTTTTTACAATTAAGTTAGGAATTACTCAAAAAATTATTTCAATATGGAACATTGGATGAGCTCGAGGATGAGGCATCCCATCTCATGGGATGTGAAAGCTGTTTCTGCACACAAAAACTGCACCCACACACAAGAAAAATTCTTGACTCATGGAGACTTGGTTTTCTGGCTCCAAATTTTTGATACATATAGCTAAGGGCTGACCCAACTCAAACCCAAAATTGGATTGAATTAATATAGCATTAATTAGCCCAATCTAAAATTAATTTCAAATCCAATTTGAAACAAAGAGCTAGTTTTTGCAACATGTGCTAGCATGTCAATTTTGCAAATATGATCTAATCCAATTAGACCCCTGATCAATCTTCTTTGTGTGTGACCCATTGGGTTCCACATCTAGTTAGTAATAGGTCTGAGTGCAAGTCAATTTGATTTGATTAAAATTTAATCTAACTGATCTAGATCAAATCGAACCAATCCGATTTCAACAATTAGAACTCTTTCTAATTGGCGATTGAATTAAACTCTTTAATTCGATCAAACCTACAAGATAAGATTGACATTTAAAAATATATCATATTTATCTAAAAGATATAAAATTTTAATAAAAATATCAAAAATATCCTTCAGTGGAAAGTTACCGTGCAATTTGATCCTACGATCTCCCTGCACCCTGAATATGACTCTGGATATACAATGATGTTAAATCCAATATCATACTCATATTTTTCTCAATCTTATATAATGATTTAATTAATAAAATATTAAAAAAAAATTTAATTTTTATTCTGCTTTGATCAAAGGCTTCCTGAATCATCAATCGATCAGAGCAAGTAGGATGCTATCTCTTCTTACCAGGAGTGATCGATTCTATGTTGACCTACTCACAACCTCCATACACATTCTGTTGTATCCAGAACACCCCATACATGACTAAGTCATAAATGAGTATAACTAAAATATTTGGATTCATGTATACAAGATTCTATGGTAGTCTCAGGTCAAAGGATTATATGCACAACTCCCATTATAAGAAAATATCTTTTGACGGTAAGTAAATTTTATTAGATATTTCTTAAGTTGGATCAATTCAGTGAACTCATTCTCTAATAAGCACCCACTTTCTTGTATTAGTATCTCACACAAGTGTTATATGAGATCAGCCACCCTCTCCATCGAGCATACATAGGAAGTGCTAGTCTATTCGAAAAATTGATCCCCTTCTCAATGCTTCTATGACTAGAAATATTTTAAATTAGAATTTTTAAGATTTTAGGTCTCATAGGTATGATCTCATCATAACCCTAAATCTATTTTCTTGATTTATGGAGTTCATCATAATCATTACAAAAATAAGATGCAACATATGATGAAAAATGTCTTTTATTATTTAAAGACTCAATACATGAGTCTGAAAGATTATAAAGAAAATCCATCAAAATACAAATTTTGATTGGTTTGTAGGACATATTTCTTTCAGAAGATGCAATACTAAATAAGAAATTTATTGATCATCTAATGGGAATGACATAGTTTCATGATGGAATTCTCCTTGTACACCTCAGCTCAACAATGTATCTGTGAGGAGTGATGGCACTATATGAGATATGGTCCAATCCATCATGAATATCACTAGTTCAATTATTGTTTCTTTAGGAACAAGATTTAATTTCTAAAATTTAAATTAGATTTTCTCTAAAGTTGGTTTCATCACACCATATGAGATATGAAATGGTGGACAAGTTAGAGGATAGGTCTGTGAAGAGCTCATTTATAAGGTACCCCGAAAGGTATTTGAGATATCACTTTCTCTTCTCAGTTGTTTACAATGTGATTATGAGCAACCGTACTATTTTCTAAGAAATAGTGGGAGGATGAACTCAAAGAAAAATCTCTAAAGAACAATAGGTCACAGAACCTGTACAATCTATTTAAGATGAGCCAATGTATGTAGTACTTTCTCCACCTCGTAGATCTAGTAGGAACTCCCATCCTTTTGAAAGGTACTTAGTATTCTTACAAAGAATTTAAAAAAAGTATTTCTCGAGGGAGATTGGGAACATAAGGATTGTTAGGCAAAAAATACCCCCAGTCGAAGTTTGTAAAAGGCCGACCCTTCCAGGGCTCTTCCGGCTTCCGACCTTGGGTGGCATCTCTCTGAACCCCCTCGACCGTCCGAGCTTTCATAATACTATCCGGACTTCTCTGATAATGAGCTCCCCCATTCATCTACCGGACTGCTCCAAATACTCCCTGGGCTTCATTATCAGCCGACTTTCTACAGCAATTGGCTACCCTCTGAATCTCTTCCAGACTTCTTCTGGCCATGAACGCTTTACTCTGAACTTCTTCCGGACTTTGTCAATGTCCGAGCTTCTCCAACAGCAGGACTTCTACAATAACCAGACCCCATCCAGGTTTCTACGGTGATCGACCGCCTTTCGAATTTCATCCGAGCTCCTACGAGAGCCGGATCCCAGCCAAACTTCTACAGTGGATGGATTCCAGACGAACTCCTACAACAGACGGGCCCCACCAGTCGGATCTCTACTCCGAACCTCTTTCGGACTTCATCAAGGATCGAGCTTCTCCGATAGTGGGACTTCTACAGTAAGCGATCTACTCCGAACTTCTACGACAACCGATCTCCATCCGAGCTTCTACGGTAAGCAGCCTCCTTCCGGACTCCTACAGGAACCGAACTCCGTCCGAACTTCTACAGCGGTTGGATTTTGAACGAACTTCTACAATGAACATGCTCCAGCCATCGGATTTCTATAGTGACCGACTGTCTCTGGTGTTTTTCGCACCTCTTTGACCATCAACCTTCAATAGTGCCAGCCACCCTTCCACAGTCCATCCGATCTCCTCCAGCAGATGAACTTTCGCAATGCCTTCTGAATTCCGCTATCAGCTGACATTCTGTCGGATCCCTCGTGCAACCAAACCTCTCCAGTGGATAGCCCTCAGACAAGCTTCTACATTAAATAAATTTCAAACGGACTTCTCTGGCAATCGGATTTCTACCGAACTTCACCAACAGAAAGTCCCCATCTGAGCTTCTACAGCAGATGACTCCCGCCTGTAGCATCAGCGCCCAAGGCATCCGACAACAGTAGACTCATCAGCAACCTTGAAAACATCCGAGCTTCTCCTGGATTGATGAGATAGAGAGCCATTCCACTCCATCAGACATCCCAACCAAGCTTCAACCGTCAGACCCAAACTCTCTGGCAAGTCATGACAATGGCCACTACCCTACTCCACTCTCTGCAATGGATTCCATGTGGCTCCCACCATTCTCTGACAAGTTGCGACAACGGACACCACTCCACTCTCGATAACAAACTCCACGTGGCCCTGAACGGCCCCCTGACGCCACTACTCTCCATAACAAACTTCACATGGCCCTGAATGGCCCACTACCAGGCAATTACAGACGTCACTGTCAATCAGTTACGCTCTCCGTCTATAAAATGGGACCCCCAGATATGTTCTTTTCTAAGCTCTAAACTCTATCTCGAAACTCTGTTAAAATCTCATTTGAGTGCTCTATTTTTGTTGAGGCAGAGTACTGACTTGAGCATCGAAGGATCTTGCCGGAGCACCCCCAACTCTGATTGAGACTTCCCTTGCAGGTCCCGGTAGCGGATGTGATCCCCTCGACTCCAGCTTCTCCGACGTCGGTAGAATTCTGCACCAACAGAATTGGCACTCGAGCAAGGGCTTGTGTCTTTGTAGTATCCTTATTCTTAAAGGAGTGCTCAATGGGACTATCTCCGGTTATCTTCTCTGACATCTTCTTCTCCTTCTCCTACCAGATCTCCACCTGATGCCTCCCCGAAAGGCATCCATCAAGTGAACCACGACCTCCGCGGCCAGATCTTAGCGAGCTCCGCAAGCTCCAGTCTCATCTCCAATTTTTTAGGCTCCTCCTCTAGTAATGGCAGTCGGCATGGAGCAGTTTGACTTGCTGGTTCAGCAGGTTAGGGCCTCACCGAAGTAGTGCAGGCCGTGCAGCAGCAGCCGTAGCAGCCGCAGGCATCAGTGCGGCTGGAAAGAGCATCGCTGGAGTTCCAAAATCCGACGACCGAGCGGGCCACTTGGGCAAGTCGCCCTGTCTTCCCCGAAAAGGGGAAGCAGAAGGCAGAGAGCCCACCATCTGATCATGATTCCACCCCCAGAGAGTCTTAGACCCGCTGCTTAGGATCGGCGTGAACGGTTCTATGGATGACCTTGGGCAGGATGCACCCGTCGATCAATCTCTTTATTATATCCCTATTGTTGAAGGAATTTTTCCTCGGATCTTCTTCGGAGCCATCGGCCTCCTCGATGGTGGCCCTGTTGCTGCGGCTCTTGCGGACCAATGTCTTCTTTCTCCTTCTCTGTTCGACCCTCGGTGCCTCCTCGGACAGGGCCTCTAGAGCAGGAACCTCAGCTGGGGGGCTCCTTAAAGAAGCCCGGGGGACTGCGAGCTCGACGTCGGAGGGAGAGTCGACGGTAATGACCACCTAGGCAGGCACAGCCGAGTTGGTCTCTTCTGCCCTTGCCCTCTTCGTCGCTCCCGAGGATGCTGCACCTTTCCTTTTGTGGGTTTTGAGACCCTGGGCTAGCATTCGAGCTGCGTCAGCATCCATATCTGCAGTAAATGAGGATCGACATAGCTTAACAAAGGAACAAAAAGAAAGGAGAAGCAAAATATATATATATATATATATATATATATATACCGGCAGGGTTGAGAGGGCTTAGGCCGATGTTAAACAAGAGTTGTTCCTTCAGGAGGTTGGAGAGAAGAGAGGCTGGATAAGCCTCGAGTTTATTGGAGGCCTTAAGGTCATCCTGTCCCAGGCTGGAAGCCCGATGGATGAAATCCCTCAGGGAGCCCCAGGGGGCAACCCCAGCTCCAAGGATGGGCATCGGACGTAGAAGAACCTCTCCTTCTAGTTGTAAATAGAAGAGGGGGCACCTTTCAGCAATCTCTTTTTACCGAACTGAGGGGAGAAGTACCACTAGTCCTTTGTCGAGGGATGACACTTGAAGGTATAGAAATTCCTAAACAAAGAAAGAGTCGGCCGATCTTCAGCTAAACTACAGAGGGAAAGAATCCTATTAGAAAGCTAAAAGAGTTCGGCGCTACAGAAACTAAAGAAATATTTAAGTAGCAGAAGAGAGCAATAACAAAAGGTGGAAGCGAATGTCGAAGCCCGATGCAGAAAGCTTCTTGGTATAAACAGAAGCAACCGGGGGGAGGAGCATTAGCCCGGCCAGTCGGCCCGGGAAGCTCCAGCTCATGCTCTGGAGGAACCCCGTACTGAATCCTAATCAGTGAGAGTTCCCCGAAGTCAGAGAGCTGGGGATGGTGTCTGGTATAAAGACCGGACGAGGTTCATCTACAGAGCTAAGGTTTTGGGGAGCTGGAACGGACGAACTCCTAGAACTGCTAGAGGAGAGAGTGCTGGAGGACATTTTGAATCGAGTAAAAATCCTAAAACCCCAAAAAAATTAGGAAAAATTAGAAATGGGACGTTCGTGGAAAATCGAACGGGTGGAATGTAAAGGAAGAAAAATGGAAGAAGAATAGCAAGAGAGAAAAAAAAGGAGGAGAGTTCTGGAACTAACCTAGGCTGGTCCGAAGGATGCAGAGATACAAAGATGGGGATGACTCGAAGAACGCCTAAGGCCGAAAAGGATGCTGAGGAAGAACGAAACTCTCAAAAGAAGGAGGGACCGAAGAAACTTCCAGACAAAGAGAAGCTCCTAAAGGAGGAGAGCGGGTTTAAATAGGTGATGAGGTCCGACGGAATAATGAACGCTAATCTCCTATGGCCGATCTACAACCGCCACATGTCCACTCATCATGGCAGGTGGCTGAAAGTGATCGACAACTAACAGAAACTATTATTGCACCATACCTAGAGCAACGCTCCAGCAAAAGTCTCAAAAAAATCTTTTCGAATCACTTCGATTCAAAAAGGCTCCAGCACTAGCATGCCAAACGCCAAAATATCTGAAAATAACCAAGTACGAAAATCAAAGGAGGCAACTTCGGCTGTAAAATTTTTTTTATACTTTCTTCATTCGAAATCCGAACTCGAAAGTAGGGGGACTAGTATTGGGTATAAAATATCCCCAGCCAAAGTTTGTAAAAGACCGACCCTTCCAGGGCTCTTCCGGCTTCCGACCTTGGGTGGCATCTCTCTAAAACCCCTCGATCGTCCGAGCTTCCATAATACCATCCGAACTTCTCTGATAATGAGCTCCTCCATTCATCTACCGGACTACTCCAAATGCTCCCTGGGCTTCATTATCAGCCGACTTTCTACAGTGATTGGCTACCCTCTGAATCTCTTCCAGACTTCTTCCGGCCATGAACGACTTTACTCCGAACTTCTTTCAAACTTCGTCAATGTCCGAGCTTCTCCAACAGTAGGACTTCTACAGTGACCAGACCCCATCCAGATTTTTACGGTGGTCAACCGTCTTCCAGATTTCGTCTGAGCTCCTACGAGAGCCGGATCCCAGCCGAACTTCTACAGTGGATGGATTCCAGACAAACTCCTACAACGAACGGGCCCCACCAGCCGAATCTCTACTCCGAACCTCTTCCAGACTTCGTCAAGGATCGAGCTTCTCCGACAGTGGGACTTCTATAGTAAGCTGTCTACTCCAAACTTCTATGACAACCGATCTTCATCCAAGCTCTACGGTAAGCGGCCTCCTTCCGGACTCCTATAGGAATCGAACTCCATCCAAACTTCTATAGTGGTTGGATTTTGGACGAACTTCTACAACAGACGTGCTCCAGCCATC
>NC_026001.2:38805689-38833212 GCF_000442705.2 Elaeis guineensis | reverse complement strand
TTCAAATATGATTTGGATAATTAAATCTAATTAATATTAAATTAAATTAAATTTAATAAAATTAAATTAAATTTAAATTAATTAAGATTTAATTTATAATTTAATCAATTTTTTAAAAAAAATATAATATTTATAATTAAGTCCCTGCGCTAACAATTAGCAGCTACCAAAACTGTAATGCTTACAAATTAGTAGTTTTTAAAATTCAAACTATCAATCTGATTGATAATCTAAATATGATCTAAGCTATTGATCAGGTCATGCTTCTTTTGTGTGTGACCCCTCAAGTTTTATTTTGTCTGGTAGTGAGATATACTATAATCTCTATCACAATACCATTGAAACTCTTTTCGATGGATTGAAATGATTTCAACTCACCTCAGCAAAAATCGTTGATCCGAAAATAATTTTAGTTAGTTTCATGATCCATAAATGATGTCTAACAACATATAATGGCAACCTAGTAGAGTAGAAAAATAAACCCCTAGGTGTAGTTATCGTGTGATACAATCCCTCTATCAAGAGTTCTGACTTGATGGAGGCCATGGAGAACTCGTCAAACCCCATCTCATCATATACTAGATTGGCTCGACTCAAGTTCATTTGTGAATCCCGTGGAAACTCTTTTTCAGTATTTACACTTACTCTAACCAGAGATTTTTCTGAACTCAATCTTACGAATCACATAGGACTTCTCCTTTTCTATCAAGATCGATAGATTCCATCTAGGTGTATCCTACTCCAAACAGTGAACTTGAACCTATATAGCCAACATACATAGTAAGCTCTCATATAGCTAAAGACCAAGAAAACATGCAGTCAAACTATATAGCCTCACTGTGAATAGCCAACACACCACAGGTCAAAGGATCAGTCACACTACTGCAGCATCGAGAAAGACCACTGATGAGTGAGTAGACATGCAAGTGATTCCTCGTATTGGTCACGCTCAGTGCAAGTTGTTCTCTAACAACCACCTACACTCTCACCCCAGTGTCTCTACACCACAGACTCGAGACTCATCTATCCTAAAGAAAGGTGATCTGTACATTGATCTCGAATAGATTGATCACTATCCTTCTTGACGATCCTTCGATCGGAAGTATTTAGAAATTAATCACTAATGATGTATGTCTCAAACTCTCAACACCTTGAGAATGTACAATATCATCTTTGTAAATTTCTAAGACAAATCATGGACATAAGACATAAATGGTTATAAAGATTATCCAATAAGTATAAAACATGCCCTAGAGAAAAGTATGTGTCAGTCAAGATTGGCTTCTAGGGCACACATCCAACAAACTTCCACTTACACTAAAGCCAATCTGCCATATACCTGAGCCCCATCTTCTAAAGATAGGCATCAGTGTTTAGTTGGCTAAGTGACTTGAGCCTACTATATTATGTGGAGTCTACTCTCTGTACCTCCATATATTTCTATTTGAGGTAATTGCGTATATCTCTGCTCTATGTACATGAATTTTTGGTGAAATCTTGGCTCCTTAGCAAAGGCTATGGACCATTGGAGTCTACTCTCTGTACCTCCATATATTTCTATTTGAGATAATCATGTATATCTTTGCTCTATATGCATGGACTTCTGGTAAAATCTTGACTCTTTAGCAAAGGCTATGGACCATTATCTTTGCAGTACAATGTCATAGCATCTAATGGTATGATATCTAGTTTCACAACTATCATAAGAACCAGAACACATCATGCACATCTACAACATATTCAGCTTTCATTGGTCGATTGTTCGAAATCCTTCCAACAAATCAAACCAACATAACTTATGAATACATGCTGATATAGAATTCTACCATCAGCATCAGTGTATCCTCCCACTCTTAGTTCTAACCCTTCTTCAAAGATAAGGAATAATCTCTTAGTGCTTCTTAAGTACTTAGAGATATTTTCACAGCCATCCAATGCTCCCAACTGGATTCGACTAATATCTACTCATGATTTTCATAGCGAAATATACAAAGTCGAGTACATAACATGGCATACACCATGTCCAAGAGGATAATGGATCCCTCTTGGAGGTTTCAATGCTAAACTCTTTTAGTATATCTTCTATGTACTTATCTATGAAAAATAAACATCTTTTTAGGATCTATCTCCATAGACTTTTATTTTCAGAATGTTTGACCTAGGCATTTAAAAAGAAAATTCTATATGTAACCATATCATAACCGATGTCAGCATGGGACCCTCCCACTGACCTTCATATAACTACATGATTCTTGATGTCATGTCGTTGTAGATTTTTGGGATCATCCATGTTGGTGCAGAATTTCACCGACGTCGGAGAAGCTGGAGTCGAGGAGATCACGTCCACCACTGGGACCTTCAAGGGAAGTCTAAACCGGAGTTGGGGGTGCTCTGACAAGACCCTCCGATGCTCAAGTCAGTACTCTGCCTCAATAGAAATGGAGTACTCAAATGGATTTTAGCTGAGTTTCGAGATAGAGTTTAGAGCTTAGAGAAGAACGTATCTGGGATCTCTTTTTATAGATAGAGAGAGTAACTGATTGACAGCAACGTCTATAACTGCCTGGTAGTGGGCCGTTCGGGGCCACGCGGAGTTTGTTATGGAGAGTAGTGACATCAGGGGGCCGTTCAGGGCCACGTGGAGTTTGTTATAAAGAGTGGAGTGGTGACCGTTGTCGTGACTTGCAGAGAGTGGTGGAGCCACATGGAATCCATTATAGAGAGTGGAGTAGGATAGTGGCCATTGTCGTGACTTGCCAGAGAGTTTAGGTCTGATGGCTAAAGCTCGACTGGGACGTCTAATGGAGCGGAATGGCTCTCTGTCTCATCAATCCAGGAGAAGCTCGAATATTTTTGAGGTTGCTGACGAGTCTACTGTTGTCGGATGCCCTGGGCGCTGATGCTATAGGCAGGAGTCATCTGCTGTAGAAGCTCGGACGGGGACTTTCTGTTGGTGAAGTTCGGTAGAAATCCGATTGCCAGAGAAGTTCATTTGAAATTTGTCTGATGTAGAAGCTTGTCTGAGGGCTGTCCACTGGAGAGGTCTGATTGCACGAGGGATCCTACAGAAGGTCGGTTGATAGCAGAATTCAGAAGGCATTGCAAAATTTCATCCGCTGGAGGAGATCAGATGGATCTGTGGAAGGGCGGCTGGTGCTGTTGAAGGTTGATGGCCGGAGAGGTGCGAAGACACCAGAGACAGTCGTCACTATAGAAATCTGGTGGCTGGAGCACGTCCGTTGTAGAAGTTCATCCGAAATCTAACCGCTGTAGAAGTTCGGATGGAGTCTGGTTCCTGTAGGAGTCGGAAGGAGGCCGCTTACCATAGAAGCTTGGATGGAGACCGATTGTTGTAGAAGTTCGGAGTAGACCGCTTACTGTAGAAGTCCCACTGTTGGAGAAGCTCAGTCCTTGACGAAGTTGGAAGAGGTTCGGAGTAGAGATCCAGCTGGTGGGGCCTGTCCGTTATAGGAGTTCATCTAGAATCCATCCGTTGTAGAAGTTCGGTTGGGATCCAGCTCTCGTAGGAGCTCGGATGAAATTCGAAAGACGATCAACCGTCGTAGAAATCTGGATGGGGTCTGGTTACTGTAGAAGTCCTGCTGTTGGAGAAGCTCAGACATTGATGAAGTCGGAAGAAGTTCGGAGTAAAGTCGTTCATGGTGAAAGAAGTTGGAAGAGATTCAGAGGGTAGCCAATCACTGTAGAAAGTCAGTTGATAATGAAGCCCAGGGAGCATTTGGAGCAGTTCGGTAGATGAATGGGGGAGCTCATTATCGGAGAAGTCGGATGGTATTATGGAAGCTCGGACGGTCGAGGGGGTTTAGAGGACGCCACCAAGGTCGGAAGTCAGAAGAGCCCTGAAGGGTCGGCCTTTTACAAACTTCGGCTGGGGTATTTTATACCCAACACCAATCCCCTACTTTCGAGTTCGGGTTCCGAATGAAGGAAGTACAAAAAATTTTTATAGCTAAAGTTGCCTCCTTCGATTTTTGTACTTGGTTGTTTCCAGATATTTTGACGTTTGGCGTGCTGGTGCTGGAGCCTTTTCGAATCGAGGCGATTCAAAAGATTTTTTCGGGATTTCTGCTGGAGCGTTGCTCTAGGTATGGCGCAATAATGGTTCTGTCAGTTGTCGGCCACTTTCAGCCGCCTGCCATGATGAGTGGGACACATGGAGGTTGTAGATCGACCAGAGGAGATCCGCGATCATTATTCCGTCAGACCTCATCGCTTATTTAAACCCACCCTCCTCCTTTAGGGGCTTCACTTTGCCTAGAAGTTTCTTTAGTCCCTCCTTCTTCCTAAGAGTTCCACTCTTTCTCAGCATCCTTTTCGACCTTAGGCATTCTTCGATTTGTCCCCATCTCTGCATCTCTACATCCTTCGGACCAGCCTAGGTTAGTTCCAGAACTCCCTCCTTTTTTTTTCTCTTGCTATTCTTATTCTATTTTTCTTCCTTTACATTCCACCCATTCGATTTTCCACGAACATCCCATTTCTTATTTTTCCCAATTTTTTAGGGGTTTTTAGAGTTTTTACTCGATTCAAAATGTCCTCCAGCACTCCCTCCTCTAGCAGTTCTAGGAGTTCGTCCGTTCCAGCTCCCCAAAACCTTAGCTCTGTAGATGAATCTCGTCTAGTCTTTGTACCAAACACCATCCCCAACTCTCTGACTTCAGAGGAACTCTCACTAATTAGGATTCAGTATGGGATTCTTCCAGAGTACGATCTGGAGCTTCCCAGACTGACTGGCCGGGCTAGCGCTCCTCTCCTCGACTGCTTCTATTTATACCAAGAAGCTTTCCACATCGGGCTTTGACTTCCACTTCTATCTTTTGTTATTGCTTCTTCTGCTTCTTAAACATTTCTTTAGTTTCTGTAGCACCGAACTCTTTTAGGTTTCTGATAGGATTTCTTTCCCTCTGTAGTTTAGCTGAAGTTTGGCCGACTCTTTTTTTGTTTAGAAATTTCTATACCTTCAAGTGTCATCCCTCAGTAAAAGACTAGTGGTACTTCTCTCCTCAGTTTGGTAGAAAGGGGTTGCTGAAAGGTGCCCCTCTTCTATTCACAACTGGAAGGAGAGGTTCTTCTACGTCCGATGCCTGTCCTTGGAGCTGGGGTTGCTCCCTGGGGCTCCCTGAGGGATTCCGTCCGTCGGGCTTCCAGCTTGGGACAGGATGACCTTGAGGCCTCCAATAAACTCGAGGCTTATTCAGCCCCTCTTCTCTCCAACCTCCTGAAGGAACAACTCTTGTTTAACATCAGCCTAAGCCCTCTCAACCCTACCGGTATATACATATATATATATATACATATATATATATATATACATACATATATATATATATATACATATATATATATATATACATATATATATATTACATATATATATATATATATATATACAATATAGATATACACACACACACACACATATATATATATATATATATATATATATATATATATATATATATATATATATATATATATATATATATATATATATATATATATATTTTGCTTCCCTTTCTTCTTGTTCCTTTTTAAGCTGTGTTGATCCTCATTTACTGTAGATATGGATGCTGACGCAGCTCGAATGCTAGCCCAGGGTCTCAAGACCCACAAAAGAAAAGGCGCAGCATCCTCAGGACGGCGAAGAGGGCAAGGGCAGAAGAGACCAGCTCGACCGCACCTACCTAGGCGGCCATTGCCATCGACTCTCCCTCCGACGTCGAGCACGCAGTCCCTCGAGCCTCTTTAAGGAGCCCCCGACCGAGGTTCCTGCTCCAGAGGCCCGATCCGAGGAGGCACCGAGGGCCGAATGGAGAAGGAGAAAGAAGACATTGGCCCGCAAGAGCCGCAGCAGCAGGGCCACCATCAAGGAGGCCGATGGCTCCGAAGAAGATCCAAGGGAAAATCCCTTCAACAATAGGGATATAATAAAGAGATTGGTCGACGGGTGCATCCTGCCCGAGGTCATCCACAGGACCGTTCACACCGATCCTGAGCAGTGGGTCTGGGACTCTCTGGGGGTGGAATCGTGATCGGACGGTGGGCTCTCCACCTTCTGCTTCCCCTTTCCAGGGAAGATAGGGTGACTTGCCTAAGTGGCCCACCCGGTCGTCAGATTTTGGAACTCCGACGATGCTCTTTCCAGCCGCACTAATGCCTGCGGCAGCTGCGGCTACTGCTGCATGGCCTGTACTGCTTCGGTGAGGCCCCTAACCTATTGAACCAGCAAGTCAAGCTGCTCCATGCCAACTGTCGTTGTCGAAGGAGGAGCTTGAGAAACTGGAGATGAGGCTAGAGCTTGTGGAGCTCACTGAGATCTGGCCGCGGAGGCCGTGAATCGCCTGGTGGATGCCTTTCAGGGAGGCATCAGGTGGAGATCTGGCAAGAGAAGGAGAAGAAGATGTCGGAGAAGATGACCAGAGAGTCCCGTTGAGCACTCCTTTAAGAACAAGGGTACTACGAAGACACAGGTCCTTCTTCTAGCACCAATTCTATTGGTGCAGAATTCCACCGACGTCGGAGAAGCTAGAGTCGAGGGGATCACATCCGCCATTGGGACTTGCAAGGAAGTCTAAATCAGAGTTGGGGGTGCTCCGGCAAGACCTCCAATGCTCAAGTCAGTACTCTACCTCAATAGAAATGGAGCACTCAAATGAGATTTTAGCAGAGTTTCGAGATACAGTTTAGAGCTTAGAGAAGAACTATCTGGGGGTTCATTTTTATAGATAGAGAGCGTAACTGATTGATAGCAATATCTGTAACTACCTGGTAGTGGGCCGTTGGGGCCATGCGGAGTTTGTTACGGAGAGTAGTGGGTCAGGGGCCGTTCAGGGCCACATGGAGTTTGTTATAAAGAGTGGAGTGGTGTCCATTGTCGCAACTTGCCAAGAGTGGTGGAGCCATGTAAAATCCATTACAGAGAGTGGAGTAGGGTGTGGCCATTATCGTGACTTGCCAGAGAGTTCGAATCTGACAGCTGAAGCTCGGCTGGGATGTCTGATGGAGCAAATGGCTCTCTATCTCATCAATCCAGGAGAAGCTTGGATGTTTTCGAGGTTGCTGATGAGTCTACTATTATCAGATGCCTTGGGTGCTGATGCTACAGGCGGGAGTCATCTGCTGTAGAAGCTCAGATGGGGACTTTCTGTTGGTGAAGTTCGGTAAAAATTTGATTGCCAGAGAAGTCCATCTGAAATTTATCTGATGTAGAAGCTTGTCTGAGGGCTATCCACTGGAGAGGTCCGGTTGCACGAGGAATCTGACAGAAGGTCGGTTGATAGTGAATTTAGAAGGGTTGCAGAAGTTCGTCCGCTAGAAGAGACTGGATGGATCTGTGGAAGGGCGGCTGGCGCTGTTGAAGGTTGATAGCCGGAGAGGTGCAGAAGACACCAGAGACAGTCGGTCACTGTAGAAATTGATGGCTGGAGCACGTCTGTTGTAGAAGTTCGTCCGAAATCCAACCACTATAGAAGTTTGGATGGAGTTCGGTTCCTGTAGGAGTCCGGAAGGAGGCCGCTTACCGTAGAAGCTCGGATGAAGATCGGTTGTCATAGAAGTTGGAGTAGACAGCTTACTATAGAAGTCCCACTGTCGGAGAAGCTCGATCCTTGATGAAGTCTGGAAGAGGTTCGGAGTAGAGATTCGACTGGTGGGGCCCGTCCGTTGTAGGAGTTTGTCTGGAATCCATCCACTGTAGAAGTTCGACTGGGATCCGGCTCTCGTAGGAGCTCAGACGAAATCTGGAAGACGGTTGACCATCATAGAAATCTGGATGGGGTCTGGTCACTGTAGAAGTCCTGCTATTGGAGAAGCTCGGACATTGACGAAGTCTGAAAGAAGTTTGGAGTAAAGTCGTTCATGGCCAGAAGAAGTCTGGAAGAGATTCAGAGGGTAGCCAATCACTGTAGAAAGTCAGCTGATAATGAAGCCCAGGGAGCATTTGGAGTAGTCCGGTAGATGAATGGAGGAGCTCATTATCAGAGAAGTTCGGATGGAATTATGGAAGCTCGGACGGTCGAGGGGTTTCAGAGAGATGCCACCCAAGGTAGGAAGCCGGAAGAGCCCTGGAAGGGTCGGTCTTTTACAAACTTCGGCTGGGGATATTTTATACCCAATACCAGTCCCCCTACTTTCGAGTTCGGGTTTCGAATGAAGAAAGTACAGAAAAAGTTTTACAGCCGAAGTTGCCTCCTTCGATTTTCGTACTTGGTTATTTCCAGATATTTTGGCGTTTGGCGTGCTAGTGCTAGAGCCTTTTTGAATCGAAGTGATTCGAAAAGATTTTTTTGAGACTTTTGCTGGAGCGTTGCTCTAGGTATGGTGCAATAATAGTTTTGTTAGTTGTCGGTCACTTTCAGTCGCCTGCCATGATGAGTGGGACATGTGGCGGTTGTAGATCGGCCAGAGGAGATCAGCGTTCATTATTCCGTCGGACCTCGTCACCTATTTAAACCCGCTCTCCTCCTTCAGGAGCTTCTCTTTGTCTGGAAGTTTCTTCGGTCCCTCCTTCTTTTTGAGAGTTTCGTTCTTCCTCAGCATCCTTTTCGGCCTTAGGCGTTCTTCGAGTCATCCCCATCTCTGTATCTCTGCATCCTTCGGACCAGCCTAGGTTAGTTCCAGAACTCCCTCCTTTTTTTTTCTCTTGCTATTATTCTTCCATTTTTCTTCCTTTACATTCCACCCGTTCAGTTTTCCACGAACGTCCTATTTCTTATTTTTCCTAATTTTTTTGGGGTTTTTAGGATTTTTACTCGATTCAAAATGTCCTCCAGCACTCTCTCCTCTAGCAGTTCTAGGAGTTCGTCCGTTCCAGCTCCCCAAAACCTTAGCTCTGTAGATGAACCTCATCCGGTCTTTATACCAGACACCATCCCCAGCTCTCTGACTTCGGAGGAACTCTCACTAATTAGGATTCAGTACGGGGTTCCTCCAGAGTATGAGCTGGAGCTTCCCGGGCCGACTGGCCGGGCTAGCGCTCCTCCCTCCGGTTGCTTCTGTTTATACCAAGAAGCTTTCTGCATCGGGCTTCGACATTCGCTTCCACCTTTTGTTATTGCTCTCTTCTGCTACTTAAATATTTCTTTAGTTTCTGTAGCGCCGAACTCTTTTAGCTTTCTAATAGGATTTCTTTCCCTCTGTAGTTTAGCTGAAGATCGGCTGACTCTTTCTTTGTTTAGGAATTTCTATACCTTCAAGTGTCATCCCTCGACAAAGGACTAGTGGTACTTCTCCCCTCAGTTCGGTAAAAAGAGATTGCTAAAAGGTGCCCCCTCTTCTATTTACAACTAGAAGGAGAGGTTCTTCTACGTTCGATGCCCGTCCTTGGAGCTGGGGTTGCCCCCCTGGGGCTCCCTCAGGGATTTCATCCATCGGGCTTCCAGCTTGAGACAGGATGACCTTAAGGCCTCCAATAAACTCGAGGCTTATCCAGCCTCTCTTCTCTCCAACCTCCTGAAGAAATAACTCTTGTTTAACATCGGCCTAAGCCCTCTCAACCCTGTCGGTATATATATATATATATATATATATATATATATATATTTTGCTTCCCCTTTCTTTTTGTTCCTTTGTTAAGCTATGTCGATCCTCATTTACTGTAGATATGGATGCTGACGCAGCTCGAATGCTAGCCCAGGGTCTCAAGACCCACAAAAGGAAAGGCGCAGCATCCTCGGGGGTGGCGAAGAGGGCAAGGGCAGAATAGACCAGCTCGGCTGTGCCTACCTAGGCGGTCATTACCGTCGACTCTCCCTCCGACGTCGAGCTCGCAGTCCCCCGGGCTTCTTTAAGGAGCCCCCCAGCTGAGGTTCCTGCTCTAGAGGCCCTATCCAAGGAGGCATCGAGGGTCGAACAGAGAAGAGAAAGAAGACATTGGTCCGCAAGAGCCGCAGCAGCAGGGCCACCATCGAGGAGGCCGATGGCTCCGAAGAAGATCCGAGGGAAAATTCCTTCAACAATAGGGATATAATAAAGAGATTGATCGACGGGTGCGTCCTGCCCGAGGTCATCCACAGAACCGTTCACGTCGATCCTAAGCAGCGGGTCTAAGACTCTCTGGGGGTGGAATCATGATTGGATAGTGGGCTCTCCGCCTTCTGCTTCCCCTTTTCGGGGAAGACAGGGCGACTTGCCCAAGTGGCCCGCTCGGTCGTCGGATTCTGAAACTCCAGCGATGCTCTTTCCAGCCGCACTGATGCCTGCAGCTGCTACGGCTGCTGCTGCATGGCCTGCACTACTTCGGTGAGGCCCCTAACCTGCTGAACCAGCAAGTCAAACTGCTCCATGCCGACTGCCATTACCAGAGGAGGAGCCTAAAAAATTGGAGATGAGACTGGAGCTTGCGGAGCTCGCTGAGATCTGGCCGCGGAGGTCGTGGTTTGCTTGATGGATGCCTTTCGGGGAGGCATCAGGTGGAGATCTGGTAGGAGAAGGAGAAGAAGATGTCGGAGAAGATAACCGGAGATAGTCCCGTTGAGCACTCCTTTAAGAACAAGGATACTGCAAAGACACAAGCCCTTGCTCGAGTGCTAATTCTGTTGGTGCAGAATTCCACCGACGTCGGAGAAGCTGGAGTCGAGGGGATCACATCCGCTATCGGGACCTGCAAGGGAAGTCTCAATCGGAGTTGGGGGTGCTCCGGCAAGATCCTCCGATGCTCAAGTCAGTACTCTGCCTCAACAAAAATAGAGCACTCAAATGAGATTTTAACAGAGTTTCGAGATAGAGTTTAGAGCTTAGAAAAGAACGTATCTGGGGGTCCCTTTTTATAGACGGAGAGCGTAACTGATTGACAGCGACGTCTGTAATTGCCTGGTAGTGGGCCATTCAGGGCCATGTGAAGTTTGTTATGGAGAGTAGTGGCGTCAGGGGGCCGTTCAGGGCCACGTGGAGTTTGTTATCGAGAGTGGAGTGGTGTCCGTTGTCGCAACTTGCCAGAGAATGGTGGAGCCACATGGAATCCATTGCAGAGAGTAGAGTAGGGTAGTGGCCATTGTCGTGACTTGCCAGAGAGTTTGGGTCTGATAGTTGAAGCTTGGTTGGGACGTCTGATGGAGTGGAATGGCTCTCTGTCTCATCAATCTAGGAGAAGCTTAGATGTTTTCAAGGTTGCTGATGAGTCTACTGTTGTCGGATGCCTTGGGCGTTGATGCTACAGGCGGGAGTCATCTGCTGTAGAAGCTCAGATGGGGACTTTCTGTTGGTGAAGTTCGGTAGAAATCCGATTGCCAGAGAAGTCCGTTTGAAATTTATTTAATGTAGAAGCTTGTCTGAGGGCTATCCACTGGAGAGGTTTGGTTGCACGAGGGATCCGATAGAATGTCAGCTGATAGCGAAATTCAGAAGGCATTGCGAAAGTTCATCTGCTGGAGGAGATCGGATGGACTGTGGAAGGGCGGCTGGCACTGTTGAAGGTTGATGGTCAGAGAGGTGCGAAAAACACCAGAGACAGTCGGTCACTGTAGAAATCCGATGGCTGGAGCATGTTCGTTGTAGAAGTTTGTTCAAAATCCAACCGCTGTAGAAGTTCGGACGGAGTTTGATTCCTGTAGGAGTCCGGAAGGAGGCTGCTTACCGTAGAAGCTCGGATGGAGATCGGTTGTCGTAGAAGTTCGGAGTAGACCGCTTACTGTAGAAGTCCCACTGTCGGAGAAGCTTGATCCTTGATGAAGTCCGAAAGAGGTTCAGAGTAGAGATCCAGCTGGTGGGGCCCGTCTGTTGTAGGAGTTCGTCTCGAATCCATCCACTGTAGAAGTTTGGCTGGGATCCGGCTCTCGTAGGAGCTCGAATGAAATTTGAAAGGCGGTCGATCACCGTAGAAACCTGGATGGGGTCTGGATATTGTAGAAGTCCTGCTGTTGGAGAAGCTCGGACATTGACGAAGTCCGGAAGAAGTTCAGAGTAAAGCGTTCATGGCTAGAAGAAGTCTGGAAGAGATTCAGAGGGTAGCCAATTGCTGTAGAAAGTCGGCTGATAATGAAGCCCAGGGAGTATTTGGAGCAGTCCGATAGATGAATGGGGGAGCTCATTATCGGAGAAGTCCGGATAGTATTATGAAAGCTCGGACGGTCGAGGGGGTTCAGAGAGATGCCACCCAAGGTCGGAAGCCGGAAGAGCCCTGGAAGGGTCGGCCTTTTACAAACTTCGACTGGGGGTATTTTTTGCCTAACAATCCTTATGTTCCCAATCTCCCTCGAGAAATATTTTTTTAAAATTTTTTGTAAGAATACTAAGGACCTTTCAAAAAGATGGGAGTTCCTACTAAATCTACGAGATGGAGAAAGTACTACATACATTGGCTCATCTTAAATAGATTGCACAGGTTCTGTGACCTATTGTTCTTTAGAGATTTTTCTTTGAGTTCATCCTCCCACTATTTTTTAGAAAATAGTATGATTGCTCATAATCACATTGTAAACAACTGAGAAGAGAAAGTGATATCTCAAATACCTTTTGGGATACCTTATAAATGAGCTCTTCACAGACCTATCCTCTAACTTGTCCACCATTTCATATCTCATATGGTGTGATGAAACCAACTTTAGAGAAAATCTAATTTAAATTTTAGAAATTAAATCTTGTTCCTAAAGAAACAATAATTGAACTAATGATATTCATGATGGACTGGACCATATCTCATATAGTGCCATCACTCCTCACAGATACATTGTTGAGCTGAGGTGTACAAGGAGAATTCCATCATGAAACTATGTCATTCTCTTTAGATGATCAATAAATTTCTTATTTAGTATTGCATCTTCTGAAAGAAATATGTCCTACAAACCAATCAAAATTTGTATTTTGATGGATTTTCTTTATAATCTTTCAGACTCATGTATTGAGTCTTTAAATAATAAAAGGCATTTTTCATCATATGTTGCATCTTATTTTTGTAATGATTATGATGAACTCCATAAATCAAGAAAATAGATTTAGGGTTATGATGAGATCATACCTATGAGACCTAAAATCTTAAAAATTCTAATTTAAAATATTTCTAGTCATAGAAGCATTGAGAAGGGGATCAATTTTTCGAATAGACTAGCACTTCTTATGTATGCTCGATGGAGAGAGTGGCTGATCTCATATAACACTTGTGTGAGATACTAATATAAGAAAGTGGGTGCTTATTAGAGAATGAGTTCACTGAATTGATCCTACTTAAGAAATATCTAATGAAATTTACTTACCGTCAAAAGATATTTTCTTATAATGGAAGTTGCGCATATAATCCTTTGACCTGAGACTACCATAGAATCTTGTATACATGAATCCAAATATTTTAGTTATACTCATTCATGACTTAGTCATGTACGGGGTGTTCTGGATACAATAGAATGTGTATGGAGGTTGTGAGTAGGTCAACATAGAATCGATCACTCTTGGTAAGAAGAGATAGCATCCTACTTGCTCTGATCGATTGATGATTCAGGAAGCCTTTGATCAAAGCAGAATAAAAATTAGAAATTTTTTTTAATATTTTATTAATTAAATCATTATATAAGATTGAAAAAAATATGAGTATGATATTGGATTTAACATCATTCTATATCCAGAGTCATATTCGGGGTGCAGGGAAATCGCAGGATCAAATTGCATGGTAACTTTCCACTGAAGGATATTTTTGATATTTTTATTAAAATTTTATATCTTTTAGATAAATATGATATATTTTTAAATGTCAATCTTATCTTGTAGGTTTGATCAAATTAAAGAGTTTAATTCAATCGCCAATTAGAAAGAGTTCTAATTGTTGAAATCGGGTTGGTTCGATTTGATCTAGATCGGTTAGATTAAATTTTAATCAAATCAAATTGACTTGCACTCAGACCTATTACTAACTAGATGTGGAACCCAATGGGTCACACACAAAGAAGATTGATCAGGGGTCTAATTGGATTAGATCATATTTGCAAAATTGACATGCTAGCACATGTTGCAAAAACTAGCTCTTTGTTTCAAATTGGATTTGAAATTAATTTTAGATTGGGCTAATTAATGCTATATTAATTCAATCCAATTTTGGGTTTGAGTTGGGTCAGCCATTAGCTATATGTATCAAAAATTTGGAGCCAGGAAACCAAGTCTCCATGAGTCAAGAATTTTTCTTGTGTGTGGGTGCAGTTTTTGTGCGCAGAAACAGCTTTCACATCCCATGAGATGGGATGCCTCATCCTCAAGCTCATCCAATGTTCCATGTTGAAATAATTTTTTGAGTAATTTATAACTTAACTTTAAGCACAAAAATTTTTTTTTAAGTTAAAATTCCTTCTATTTTAAGCATGGAAATTCATCAAAGTTAGAAATCTTGTCAGTCTGATCCATGCACCGGACCAAGAGTCCAACTTGTGAAGGACTCTAACCCATTTGTCATGCCACTTATTAATCTGAGATTTTTTTCATGCCATTTTGATGTTAGTGCCTTTAATTTTTACCATTAGATGGACAAAATTTCACTGATGAGTGGTGGAGAAAAATTATGACATAGGAAGCTGCGTGACGCATCGAAGAATCATCGAGAAAAATATTTTGAAGAGTCCTTCTGCGCGAAGCGTCTCTTGAATCTTTTCCCAATGATTGTCATGTGTCAAAATCTTTCAGATGGGCATGAGAATTTATCAAGAGGTGTGAGATTTTCTGATGGATGTGAGATGGTGCGTGGGAGGGGTGCGAATAATTCCCGAAGGCAATCCCTCGCTAAGTATTTAAAGGGGGGTGCACCGGGGGATTGTATTCATTTAGATTTCCAATTTTTTCTTTCTTTCTAACATTCTCTCCCTATTATCCAATTAGTCCCTTCTTTCTCTTGTTAGGATAAGTCTAAAATAGTAAGGACAAGTCCAATTTTAGGATAAGAGTCTAAAAAGAGAATTAAGGAAGACAAGGAGAGAAGAAAGGTAAAGATACGAAGGCTATGAGAAGAAGAAGAGGGTCATGAGGTCCTGGTGTCCAAAAAAATTCTCAGAGTGAGAATTTTAGAAGAAGAATCATCTCAAAGAGTTGGTATCTTGATCATAGTTCTATGTGGATCACCGTTGGAGGGTGAACAATTGGGCGCCTGGTGGAGGTTCTGTCGAAATTTGGATTAAGCGCTGCAGGTATTCTTCTATAGCTTGAATTTAATTTTGAATTTATGTTATATATTGTTGGTGCAAAAATTTGCTTGCACCGGAGAAGCTGGAGTCGAGGCAGTCACGGTCGCCATCGGGACCTGCAAAGAAAGTCTAAATCGGAGGTGGGGTTGCTCCGACAAGACCCTCCGACGCTCAAGTCAGTTCTCTGCCTCAACAAGAATGGAGTGCTCGAACGGAGAATTTAGCAGAGTTTTGAGGTAAAAAATAAGAGCTTATAGAATAACGTATCTGGGGCCCCCTTTTATAGGTGGAGGGGGCAGTAGCCTGATAGCGATATCTGTAACCGTCTGGCAGTGGGCTGCCCAGGGTCAGGTGGAGTTTGTTGCGAAGAGTAGTGGAGTGGACCCGTGGCTATCACCGGGGCGTGCCACGTGGAGTCTACCGCGGGGAGTGGAGCGGCGTCCGTTGTCGCGACTTGCCAGCGGATGGGAGAATCGTGCGGTATCCGTCGCAGGAAGTGGAGCAGGATTGTGGCCGTTATTGTGGCCTACCAGGGAGTAGTGGAGCTGCGCGGGATCCATCGTAGGAAGTGGAGCAGTGCTGTGACCGTTACTGCGGCCTGTCAGGGAGTGATGGAGCTACGCGGAATCCACCGTAGGAAGTGGAGCGGGATCGTGGTGGTTGCTGTGTCACGCCTGGGAGTGCAGATCTGTCAGCTGAAGTTTGGCAGCGGTCGGAGCTGATGACGGAGTCTGGCTCCCATAGGAGTCAGGGCGGGGTCCCACTTGAGGCTGGAGTCGTGGGCGGAGCCCGGCTCCCATGGGAGTCCGGGCGGAGTCCTCTCAGAGTTGAAGTCGTGGGCGAAGCCCGGCTCCCGTAGGAGTCCGGGCGGAGTCCTCTGCAATTAAAGTCAGGTGCGAAGTCTGGCTCCCGTAGGAGTCCGGATGAAACTTACCGGCAGTCGAAGTTGGCGACGGAGCCCGGCTCCCGTAGGAGTCCGGGCGGGGTCCCGCTTGAGGTTGAAGTTGTGGGCGGAGCCCGGCTCCCGTGGGAGTCCGGGCGGAGTTCTCCGCAATTAAAGTTAGGTGCGAAGTCCGGCTCCCGTAGGAGTCCGGACGAAACTTAGCGGCAGTCGAAGTTGGCGATGGAGCCCGACTCCCGTAGGAGTCCGGGCGGGGTCCCGCTTGAGGTTGAAGTTATGGGTGGAGCCCGGCTCCCGTGGGAGTCCGGGCGGGGTCCCGCTTGAGGCTGGAGTCATGGGCGGAGCCCGGCTCCCGTGGGAGTCCGGGCGGAGTCCTCTCGGAGTTGAAGTCGTGGGCGGAGCCCGGCTCCCGTAGGAGTCTGCGTGGAGTCCTCTCGGAGTTGAAGTCGTGGGCGGAGCCTGGCTCCCGTAGGAGTCCGGGCGGAGTCCTCTGCAATTAAAGTCAGGTGCGAAGTCCGGCTCCCATAGGAGTCCAGACGGAACTTACCAGCAGTCGAAGTTGGCGACGGAGCCCGGCTCCCGTAGGAGTCCGGGCGGGGTCCCGCTTGAGGTTGAAGTTGTGGGCGGAGCCTGGCTCCCGTGGGAGTCCGGGCGGAGTCCTCTCGAAGTTGATTCTGCTGAGAACTTCGGCGGTGGGTATTTTATACCCAACACCAGTCCCCCTACTTCCGAGTTTGTATTTCGAATGAAGAAAGTACAGAGAGATTGGCATAGCCGAAGTTGTCCCCTCGAATCCTGCGCACGACCGCCCCCATATATTTTGGCATTAAATGTGCGCGTGCTGGAGTCTTTTCGAATCGGGGTGATACGAAGGGACCCTTCGAAATTTCCGTCAGTACACTAGCCCAGGTACGGCGCCATAATGGCTCTGCCGATTCGTCAGCCGCTTTTAGCCGCCCGTCGGGGGGAGTGGGACACGTGTCGGGCACGGGCTGGCCTGGGGGGATTCACGATCATCATGGCACCGGATCCCAGGGTCTATTTAAACCCATCCTTCCACCTTTAGGGGCCCTATTCCGTTCTAGAGTTTTATCAGTGTCTGCCTTCCCTTCGAGAGCCCTGTTTCAGTTGGTATCTTCTCGAGCCATAGGCGCCCTCCAAATCATCCCTGTCTTCGTCCCTCTGGTCCCTCAAAGTGATCTAGGTTAGTTCCAGCACCTTCAACCTTCTTCCCACCGCTTAGGGACTTCTTCTTTGCCATTATTTTTGTATTTCTCCGAGTTAGTTTCCTGTGACCCCTCGCCCCTCATCCTGTCCGTCTTCTTTGGGATCTTTGGAGCCCTCATTCGAAGCTACTCAAAATGTCGTCCGGCTCTTCTGCTCCCTGCAGTTTCGGGAGTTCTTCCATCTCAAACCCCCAGGTCCCTTGCTCTGTAGACGAACCCGCGTCTGGGGCTGGGCTCCGCCCGGTTTTTGCACCGGGCACCATTCCATGTTCCCTGACTCCGGAGGAACTCCTTCTGATAAGGGTTCAGTATGGAGTTCCTCTGGAGTATGACCTGAAGCTGCCTAGCCCTTCTGACCGGGCTAGCACTCCCCCATCCGATCGTTTTTGTCTGTATCAGGAGGCGTTCCATGCCGGACTCTGGCTTCCACTTCCTTCCTTTGTTGTCGCCCTCTTCCGCTTCTTAGACATCTCCTTGGCTTCTGTGGCCCCGAATTCTTTTAGGTTTTTGATAGGATTTCTCTCCCTTTGCCACGTAGTTGAGGTCCAACTGTCCCTCTCCCTGATTAGGCACTTCTATACTTTCAAGCGCCATCCTTCGACGAAGGACTGGTGGTACTTCTCCCCCCAGTTCGGCAAGAAGGGGTTGCTGAAAGGTGCCCCTTCTTCAATCCATAATTGGAAGGGAAAATACCTCTTCGTCCACTGCCCGACCTTGAGGCTGGGCCTGCCCCCTTGGGGCTCTTTGAGGGATTCTGTCCGTCGGGCCCCCAGCCTGGGGGAGGATGACCTCCAGGCTGCCCGGAAGCTTCTTGCCTACTCCGCTCCTTCCCTTCCCAATCTTCTGAGGGAGCAATTTTTGTTCAACATTGGCCTGAGCCCCCAGGATCTTGCGAGTACTTCATCTCTTCCCTTATCTTCTTTTCTTCTGCCCTTCTCCTTTTTCTTTCTCTTTTTTCACTTGTTGGGTATAAAATACCCACAGCCGGAACCCACGGCGGAACCGCCATCAGCAAGCGCGACTCCGCCCGGACTCCTACGGGAGCCAGGCTCCACCGACGACATCAGTGCAGCTCCGCCCGGACTCCTACGAGAGCCGGGCTCCACCGCCATCAGCAAGTGCAGCTCCGCCCGGACTCCTACGGGAGCCGGGCTCCACCGCCATCAGCAAGCGCTGCTCCGCCCGGACTCCTACGGGAGCCGGGCTCCGCCGCCAACATCAAAACAGCTCCGCCCGGACTCCTACGGGAGCCAGGCTCCGCTCTCAATATCAATCGCTGGTAAGCTCAATCCGGACTCCTATCAGAGCCGGACTTCACCCTTGACTTTGTTTGCAGCGCAGCTCCGCCCGGACTCCTACAGGAGCCGGGCTCCACCGACGACATCAGCACAGCTCCGCTCGGACTCCTACGGGAGCCGGGCTCCACCGCCATCAGCAAGTGCAGCTCCGCCCGGACTCCTACGGGAGCCGGGCTCCATCGCCATCAGCAAGCGCTGCTCCGCCCGGACTCCTACGGGAGCCGGGCTCCACCGCCAACATCAAAATAGCTCCGCCCGAACTCCTACGGGAGCCAGGCTCCGCTCTCAATATCAATCGCTGGTAAGCTCAATCCGGACTCCTATCAGAGCCGGACTTCCCCCTTGACTTTGTTTGCAGCGCAGCTCCGCCCGGACTCCTATGGGAGCCGGGCTCTGCCGCCATCATCACAGCTCCGCCCGGACTCCTACGGGAGCCGGACTCCACCGCCGACATCAGAACAGCTCCGCCCGGACTCCTACGGGAGTCGGGCTCCGCTCACGATGGCTCCGACCATTGCCGAGCTTCAATCGACAGATCCACGCCCCCTGACAGGCCCTCAAAACGGCCGCGACCCTGCTCCACCTCCTGTGGCGGACTCCACGCAGTATCATCATTCCCTGACAAGCCGCAGCAGCCATAGCCGCCTTGCTCCACTTCCTGTGGCGGACTCCGCACAGCTCCATTATCCCCCTGGCAGGCCACAGTAACGGCCATGAACCTGCTCCACCTCCTGCGATGGATACCATGCGATTCTCCTGACGACGGACGCTGCTCCACCCCTCATAACGGATTCCATGTGGCAAGTCGAGGTGATACCCACGTGTCTGCTCCATTATCTTTCGCAATCAATTCCCCTGACCATGGGCGGCCCACTACCAGGCAGTTACACACGTCGCCATCAGTCCGTTGCCTCCCCCGCCTATAAAAGGGGGGACTCAGATACGTTATTTTTTAAGCCTTTTGCCTTATCTCAAAACTCTGCTAAATTCTCTGTTCGAGCACTCCATTCTTGTTGAGGCAGAGAACTGACTTGAGCGTCGGAGGGTCTTGCCGGAGCAACCCCACCTCCGGTTTAGACTTCCCTTGCAGGTCCCGGTGGCGACCGCGGCTTCCTCAACTCCAGCTTCTCCGGCGCAGGCGGATTTTTGCACCAACAGGATTGGCGCTAGAGGAAGGGGCGTGTCTTCGCAGTACCCTTGTTCTTGAAGGAGTGCTCAATGGAGCCACCTCCGGCCATCTCTCCGTCATCTACTCCTAATCCTCCCCCGCGAGATCGACACCCGATGCCTCCGCGCAGGGCGTCCACCCGGCGGTCCATGGCCTCCGCGGCCAGATCTCAGGCTCCGGCCTCCCCTCCCGTTTCTCAGCCAGCTCCTCCTCCCCCTCCGGCGACGGTGGTCGGTGCGGAGCAGTTTGACTTGCTGGCGCAGCAGGTCAAGGGCCTCATCGAGGCCGTACAGGCGATGCAGCAGCAGCCGCCGCAGGCGTCAGCGCATCCGGAAGGGGCATCTCCGGAATGCCAGAACCCGGCGGTGGGGCGGGCCACCTGGGCTAGCCGCCCCGTCCTTCCCGAGAAGGCGAATCCAAGGGTGGAGAGCCCTCAGTCGGACCACGACTCCACCCCTGGGAGATCCCTGCCCCCGTTCTGCCAAAGGACCCTCGAGACTCGAAGTCGAGAGGATTTCCTGGACCGGAGGCTCCAGGAGATGAACCGACGGATCGAAGAACTCCGCCATGCGCCTCCCGCTTACGGTGAGGATATCTGCACTGACCCTCCCTTCTCCCAAATGATTATGCAGGAACCGATCCCGCCGAATTTCAAGCTCCCCCAGTTTAAAAGCTACGACGGGACGTCGGACCCGGTGGACCACCTGGAGGCCTTTCGAACGATGATGTTGCTTCATGGTGCCCCCGACGCCATCTTGTGCCGGGCTTTCCCATCTACTTTGAAGGGAGCAGCAAGAAACTGGTACTCGGTACTGAAGCTGGGTACCATCTTCTCCTTCGACCAAATGAGCCACCAATTCGTGGCCCATTTTGTCAGCAGCCGACGTCCCCAGAAAGGTTCAGAGTCCCTCATCAACATCAAGCAGAGGGAAGGGGAGTCCATACGAGCCTACATCAATCGCTTCAACATCGCGGCGTTGGAGGTCCGAAACTTGGACCAGTCGGTTGCCATAGCCGCCCTGAAAGGTGGCCTTCAGAAGAATGATCTCTTGTACTCCCTGGAGAAGAAGTACCCCAGGGATTTTGCTGATCTGCTGGCTCGGGCTGAAGGATACGCCCGAGCGAAAGAGGCCTTCAAAATGAAGGATGAAGAGACTGCGAGGGAGCGCCAGGCGGGAGATTCTGGCAAACCCGCAGTTGAGAAGAGGCCAAGGGAAGCCCGGCCTCGCTCCCGATCCCCTCCTGGGCACAAGCGCGCCCATACTCCACCCCGGGCACGCAGGCAGAGAAGTTCGGACAACAGGTCTCGGCGGGGTTCCCCGCCAGGGAAGTTCCGCAGCTACGCCCCCCTCAACGCCTCGAAGGTCCAGGTACTGATGGAGGTCAGGGAGCTGATCCCTAGGCCGGAGAGGATGCGCACGCACCCCGGGAAGCGCAACCCCAACAAGTTCTGCCTCTACCACCGCGACCACGGCCACGACACCGAAGAGTGCATCCAGCTCCAGGACGAGATCGAGGAGCTCATCCGACGAGGTTGGCTCGACAGATTCATCCACCGCAGGCCTGAGGGTAGAGGAGACCGGCCAAGAGCCCTCCCACCGCCCGAATCACAGAAGAGGGAGGAGCAGCCCGGGGACCGGCCTCCTATTGGGACCATTGACTCCATCGCCGGAGGGCCTCAAGGAGGAGCGGGAGAACTGTAAATGTATTGCTTACTGTTTCGTTTTGAATCTACTTTTCTTTTTAGCTAACGCACTCCTCCTGCTTAACGCGGATGTACTATGACTGGATATGACCTCTCCAAAAAACAACGGCCATGTCAGGAACAGGAGGAGAACCTCGTCCTGACATGAGCAAAGTCAAAGGCCCGGTTCTTTTAGACCGGATGGGGGGAGAGGCCTTACAACGCCCTAATGTGCCCCCACAGCCCTGTTAGGGACAGGAGGAAAACCTCGCCCTAACTTGAGCAAAGTCAAAGGCCCGGTTCTTTTAGACCGGATGGGGGGAGAGGCCTTACAACGCCCTAATGTGCCCCATAGCCCTGTTAGGGACAGGAGGAAAACCTCATCCTAACTTGAGCAAAGTCGAAGGTCCGGTTCTTTTAGACCGGATGGGGGGAGAGGCCTTGCAACGCCCTAATGTGCCCCCATAGCCATGTCAGGAATAGGAGGAGAACCTCATCCTGACATGAGCAAAGTTGAAGGCCCGTTCTTTTAGACCGGAGGGGGAGAGGCCTTACAGCGCCCTAACGCGCCCCCACAAGCCAGGCTGATAACGAGAACCTCGCGACCGACTCAAGCAAAATGGAAGACCCGGACTCCTACAGGAGCCGGGTTCCGCCGCAAGGTAGCTTCACCCGGACTCCTACGGGAGCCGGGTTCCGCCGCAAGGTAAGCTTCACCCGACTCCTACGGGAGCCGGGTTCCGCCGCCAAGGTAGAGCTTCACCCGGACTCCTACGGGAGCCGGGTTCCGCCGCCAAGGTAAAGCTTCACCCGGACTCCTACGGGAGCCGGGTTCCGCCACCAGGTAAAGCTTCACCCGGACTCCTACGGGAGCCGGGTTCCCCGCAAGGTAAAGCTTCACCCGGACTCCTACGGGAGCCGGGTTCCGCCGCCAGGTAAAGCTTCACCCGGACTCCTACGGGAGCCGGGTTCCGCCGCAAGGTAAAGCTTCACCCGGACTCCTACGGGAGCCGGGTTCTGCCGCCAGGTAAAGCTTCACCCGGACTCCTACGGGAGCCGGGTTCCGCCGCCAGGTAAAGCTTCACCCGGACTCCTACGGGAGCCGGGTTCTGCCGCCAGGTAAAGCTTCACCCAGACTCCTACGGGAGCTGGGTTCCGCCGCCAAGGTAAACTTCACCCGGACTCCTACGGGAGCCGGGTTCCGCCCCAAGAAAGACTTCGCCCGGGCTCCTAAGAAAGCCGGGCCCCATCCGCCACTTCGCCAGCAAGGGTTAAAAATGGTGGCGAGGCTCGGCCACACGACGAGATCGGATGGAAGGGAAGAGCCCTTTCCCACGACGACCTCTAAGCCAAACAGGCCAAACAACGAGAAAAGGTCAACGAACGACAATATTAGTGCTACACGCGGACAAGGTAACACAAAATGCCTTTTTCTCATTTCGATATATGTACTACAGGGCCAGGACGGCCAGAAAAAGAGGGACAAAACGATAAGAAAAGAAAAGGGGGGCAGCTACAAAAAGGGGGTGACTACAAAAGAACTCTAAGGGGGTCCTGCTCCCTCTAACATAGGGTGATCACCTCCATCCCCCGACCAGGACTGCCTCAGGGTCTCCACCATTTCCTCTAGTTCTTCCTTCTTTTGCAGCATATCCTGGAGCGCCTGACGAAGTCGCCGGCTCTCAGCCTCCGCTTCCCGATGCCACTTCCGCAAAACTTCGGACTCCGCCTCTGCGTTCGCGACGGCCTTCCGCTCAAGTCCCAGTTAGATTTTTACTTGTTGAAGCTCAGCTGTCTTCTCCCCAAGGGAGACAGAAATCCCTTCGACAGAGCCTCTCAGGGCTTGGAGCTCTTCGTTATCTTGGGCGTTAGCAAGCTGCGCCCTAGTAACCAACTGCCTCTGGAGATGGACTACCTCGTCTGCCGCTCGACGGAATCTCCCCTTGTCCTCCTCTACCTATCGGCGCCAGCTGGCCCGCTGCACATCGTGGCTCATCTCGGCATCTTGAAGCTGCTTCTGGAGGTCGGAAACTTTTTGCGACCATATCTGCTCATCCCGCGCTGTGAGCCGGGGTGAGTTCCCTTCCAGCTGGCCGATCCTCCTCTTGGCAGCCGACAGCTCCACTTTAAGGGCGCTGATCCTGGCCTCTTGAGCCCAAGTTCGGTCGCTGGCGCTCTTCGTGCATTCTTCGAGCTCCTTCGCAAAGTTCGCCTTCCTCCGGCTGTAGTCCATGATTGCCTTCACTTGGAGACTCCTGAAGTGGGCGGCCTCAGCGGCGGCCTCGGAATAGCATTTTTTCGCCTGGCAGAGCTCGCCCTCCGACTTTTTCAACTTCTTCGTCAGGTGGAGGACCTCCTTTTTTAGCCGTTGGATAGTTGACTTCAGCGGGACCCCCAGGGGCAAGGGAAGTGCTTCGGCAGGACGCTGCCAGCGGAAGATGCAAACGTCAGAGACCAACTCTTTACAAGAAGAAAGGCAGTAAAGAAGAAGCAGGGGGAAGGAAAGGTCATCCACAATAAGAAGTTCGACTTTATTGATCAATTTTGAAGACAAGCGGAAGGGAAATATAGCGACAAAGGAAAGATACAAGATCGGAGGTCTCAGACCTCGGGGGCAGGGGGTGGAGAGCTCGGCGTGGGGGGCGCAGCTGCGACGGCGGCGGACGGAGGGGCGGCCTCGTCGTCAGACTCCTCCAAAAAGCCGAGATCAAGGTCGGGATATCTGCTGGCCACCCTCTCTCGGCAGAGCTCGAACCCCTTGGTGAACGCCTCCAGGCCAAACTGGACGTTCAGCTCCCTCATCTCCGTGGAGGTCTTGAACTCCTCCACCGCCAGGGTCCTGGCCTCCGAAACCAGAACCGGAGTTTGCTCGGCCAGATGGGCGACCTCGGCCTCCGCCTTCCTTGCCGACTCCTCCAGGCTTCGCCTCTCCTCCTCCCGGACTCGCCTTTCCTCTTCCCGGTCTTGTCTCTCTCTCTCCAGAGCCTCCCGGAGGGCGGCCACCTCGGCCGTCTTCGCTTGAAGACGAGCAATCTCGTCTTGGCAACGCTCCTCCGCCCGAAGAAGGTCCCTTCTCGTGCGGCCCGATGCCTCGACATAGGCGAAGAGCTGATGCCCGATCTGCAAGGACAGATGGAGAATTACAACAAAGACCGAGCAACTGAAAAAGGAAAAATCTGCTTACCTCAAGAAAGGACCCCAAGGTGTCCCAGGCCCGCTGCTCGGGATCGGCACGGTCGATCCTCTCCATGACATCGGGCAGAATACAACCGTCGAGCAGCCGACGGATCAGAGCCTTGTCGTTGAAGGGGTTCTCCGATCCCCCCTCGGAGCAGACGGACTCGTCTGCAGCGGCTCGGTGGCTGCTCGGCCTGCGGGCCACCGATTTTCTCCTCCTCCCCGTGGCAGGTGCCTTCGCGGGGCGGACCTCCGGAATGGGACCCCAGTCGGTGGCTCCCTGGGGGAGCCCGGGGGGCCGCTGGCTCGGCATCCGAAGGAATGTCGATCGTCGGGGTCGCTTGGACGGGCGCGGCCAAGCTCGTCTCCTCCACCCTGGCCCTCTTTGCCGAGCCGGAAGTCATCGCGCCCTTCCTTTTCTGGGCTCTCATGGCCTTGGCGAGCATCCGTGTGGCTTCGACGTCCATTGCTAAAAAAAAAAAAAAAAAAAAAAAAAGGGAAAAGAAAAGAAGAAGGAAAAAGCAGCACCAATCAGCCCAAAAAAAAAAAAAAAAAAAAAAAAAAAAGAGAAAAAAAGAAGAAAAGAGAAAGAGAAAGAGGAAAAAAAAAGAGAAAGAAAAAGAGGAAAAAGGAGAGAGAAAGGAAGAGAGGGAAGAAGAAGATAAGAAAAGGAAAGATGTATACTTGCTGGATCTTGAGGGCTCAGGCCGATGTTGAAGAGAAGCGGCTCCCTCAGTAGGTTTGGAAGGGAAGGAGAGGGATAACTCAGGAGCTTCTGGGCGGCCTGAAGGTCGTCCTCTCCCAGGCCAGGGCCCGGCGGACGGAATCCCTCAGAGACCCCCAAGGGGCAAGCCCAGTTCCAGGGTCGGGTAGTAAATGAAGAGAAATTTCTCCTTCCAGTTGTGAATCGAAGAAGGGGCGCCCTTCAGCAACCCCTTCTTAACGAACTGGGGGGAGAAGTACCACCAATCCTTCGCTGAAGGATGGCGTTTGAAAGTATAGAAATGTCTGAACAGGGAGAGGGAAGGCTGGACCTCGGCTATATGACAGAGGGAGAGAAACCCTATCAAAAACCTAAAGGAATTCGGGCGACAGAAGCGAGAGAAATGTCTAAGAAACGAAAAAAGGCGGCAACAAAAGCTGGGAGCGGAAGCCGGAGTCCGGCACGGAATGCCTCCTGGTACAAACAGAAGCGACCAGGAGGGGGAGCGCTGGCCCCGGTCGAGGGCCAGGAAGCTCCAGATCGTACTCTGAAGGGACCCGTACCGAGCCCTTATCAGGAGAAGTTCGTCCGGAGTCGACGAACAAGGAATAGCGCCCCGTGCGAAGACCGGGAGAGACCCTGCCCCAAACGCGGGTTCGTCCGCAGAGACAGGGGCCTGGGGGTTTGAAGCAGAAGAACTCCCAGGCTTACGGGGGAAGAAGAATCGGAAGACATTTTTCTTTGGGAGAGAACCTAAAGGGCCCTAGAAATGCAAGCCAAGAAAGGAGGGGGACGCCGGAAGTCAACTCAAGAGAGGACACGAAAGAAGAGGAAGGAGGAGAGGACCCTAAGCGGTAAGAAGGAGAAGGTGGGCACTAACCTATCCTGCTCTGGGGGCCTGGGGAGCGAGGAACGGAAGGAGCCTACGGCTCGAGAGGGCGTTCGCTAGAGCAGACTCTCGGGGAGATGACAGACACCGGCAAGAAATCAGAAGCGGAGTGGGACGCCTGAAAGAGGGAGGACGAGTTTAAATAGACCCTGGGATCCGGCGCCATAATGATCTCGAATCCCCTAGGCCAATCCGCATCCGGCACGTGTCCCACTCCCATGGCAGACGGCTGAAGGCGGCTGGCGGTTGGCAGGGCCATAATTGCACCGTACCTAAGCCAGCGTACCTGCGGGGTCTTCGAAGCATCCCCTCGTTCCGCACCCAATTCGAAAAGACTCCGGCACGCGCTCATTTAATGCCAAAATATCTGGGAGCGGCAGGGCGCGGGATTCGAAGGGACGGTTCGACTGTACTTCTGTGTACTTCCTTCGTTTGAAATTCAAAACTCGGATGTAGGGGGACTGGTGTTGGGTATAAAATACCCACAGCCGGAACCCACGCGGAACCGCCATCAGCAAGCGCGACTCCGCCCGGACTCCTACGGAGCCGGGCTCCACCGATGACATCAGTGTAGCTCCGCCCGGACTCCTACGGGAGCCGGGCTCCACCGCCATCAGCAAGTGCAGCTCCGCCCGGACTCCTACGAGAGCCGGGCTCCACCGCCATCAGCAAGCGCTGCTCCGCCCGGACTCCTACGGGAGCCAGGCTCCGCCGCCAACATCAAAACAGCTCCGCCCGGACTCCTACGGGAGTCGGGCTCCGCTCTCAATATCAATCGCTGGTAAGCTCAATCTGGACTCCTATCAGAGCCGGACTTCACCCTTGACTTTGGTTTGCAGCGCAGCTCCGCCCGGACTCCTACGGGAGCCGGGCTCCACCGACGACATCAGCACAGCTCCGCCCGGACTCCTACGGAGCCGGGCTCCACCGCCATCAGCAAGTGCAGCTCCGCCCGGACTCCTACGGGAGCCGGGCTCCACCGCCATCAGCAAGCGCAGCTCCGCCCGGACTCCTACGGGAGCCGGGCTCCGCCGCCAACATCAAAACAGCTCCGCCCGGACTCCTACGGGAGCCGGGCTCCGCTCTCAATATCAATCGCTGGTAAGCTCAATCCGGACTCCTATCAGAGCCGGACTTCACCCTTGACTTTGTTTGCAGCGCAGCTCCGCCCGGACTCCTACGGGAGCCGGGCTCTGCCGCCATCATCACAGCTCCGCCCGGACTCCTACGGGAGCCGGACTCCGCCGCCGACATCAGAACAGCTCCGCCCGGACTCCTACGGGAGCCGGGGCTCCGCTCACGACGGCTCCGACCATTGCCGAGCTTCAATCGACAGATCCATGCCCCCTGACAGGCCCTCAAAA
>NC_026001.2:38754529-38805589 GCF_000442705.2 Elaeis guineensis | reverse complement strand
AACAAAAACCCTAGAAGAAGACCCTTCTTCTTCTTCACATTTTTCTCTCTAGACACCCAAACTTGCATCTTTTATATCTCCAGACCCAAAGGTATTTCTCTTAATTTTTGATGGAACAAAGGTCTCTCAAATCTATACTTCCTAAAAATTTCAAAATCTCATATTATATAGAGAGATATGATAGAGTCCTTGTCTAGGTCAAACACCTAGTCAAGGCTTATCCAAACATGGCAAGTTAAGGGACGCCCAACTCTTGAGCACCTCCTTCATATTTTCATACATGGATCACCAAAAAGGTGCAAAATTATACCCTAAAAGCCATGAAAATTTCAAAAAAAATTGGATAAATTCGGTGCAAAATTGAAAGAGTTTTTGGATTTCTAAAACTCTATCTCATAGAATTCGAAATCCAAACTTATTCCTTTAGATTTGATCCAAACCACCTTCCATATAAGAAAGAAGAGAGGAGACCTTTTGTGAACGTGGGAGAGATCTGGGAGAGGGTTTTTGTCACACAAAATAAGTGAAGATTGGCGTTGGAATAAGAGAGAGGGCGTGAGAAGGCTTATGTGGCGCAAGGTGAATCCTAGTCTTACTAGGATTCTATCTCATGACTTATTTTAATTTGGTTTCCCAAACCAAATCAAACCAAAATTAGATAACCTAATTAAAATAGGTCTTAACCCCAATTAAGAACCTAATTTAATCAGATTTAAATTAGATTTTAATCTGATTTAATTTTCTAATCAAATTAGAAATTAGATTGACCCAAGTCCTAGTTGAACTAAGGACTAGTTTTTTTCTTGCACTTGGCTTATCCAATAAACCAATTGGACTTGATCCAATCAAGCCCAAAATAAATCTAATTAAATCATATTTAATTAGACTTAATCTCATCCCATTGGCTTAATCAAATTAAGCTAATTAACATCAAATTGCTAATCGATCCTCCTGCAATACTTGCACTGGGTTAAATGTCAATCGTATTGATCATTTAACCCTAGAATGATTCTTAATCGTTGATCAACCATCCTGATCGGATCATGAACTCTAATGTGTGTGATCTCATAGGTCCGAACCTAAGCTGGTAGCACATGAATAAATTCTGTACCAATCGAAGTGACCATCTAGCAATGGTACCCGACGACCGGATAGGTCGAATGTGTAGAACAACATCCTTAGAACCCATGCGGATATAGTTTTCATATAATTCATCTCCTTGACCAAAATAATCATAGGACACCCCAAGTTTAATTGTCAACTCTGATCAGGTTGTCCACATTGTATTTCAAAATATCAAATCCATCTGATGGATTACCCTGGCCAAGGTTTTGCTAAATTGAAATACAGCGACTCATTCTTCTCCAACTCTTGGAGTGGTCAATCCCATCTCGATCACACTCTGACTTCGCAAGTACTTGACTGTGCCCAGAAGCCTTCCATCCCTGAATTAAAAATTTAGTTAGTCCAGTATCAAAGCACAGTGAGTTGCTTGCAAGTCACTGAGGCGATCTCAGGTCTAAGGGACACTTATACCTATATCCCATCAGAGACATTCTCGACAGCAGAATACTCTGGAGTTGGTCACGTTCTATAATGATGTACCCTTATATCTCACCTGTATGCTATACCAGTGTTCCATACTTCTTGGTTAAGAGGACAACCAACCCATATGGCCTACAGCGACCTATGCTCGATAGAAGCTATTGTCCTTATTAACAGCCTATCATTTGGTCGTGAACAGTTTTAAGGACTAATCGATAAATCCTCTGTTTATCGAATCTAAATAGTCTAAGGACTTCATCATAACAACGGAGTTCATTAAAAGATGAAAGCTTATGATGAAAATGTCAAATATATTTTATTTATTAACAAATCAATTACAATACTTGGTTGCTCAACTGTCAACAGCTGATGATTGGCTTTTTTGGGACACATTTCCCAACACTAGGTTAGCTTAAACACTTTTAACCAAACTAATTTAGGAACTTGGGTTAATATAATATGATAGCATATCAAATTAACCCATAAAATTTATATTAAACTTTAATTAAATCAGATCAAGATCAAATCTCAAAGTGTATGACCCATTGGGTTTCAAATCTAGCCAGTAGTGGATCAAAACTTTCGACGTAATCCTAATCCGATGAGATTAGGTCACCCGAAGAGTCCCAATCAACTTGGATTCTTCCAAATTGACTTCAGAATTAAACTCTTTTAATCTTGATAAATTTATAAGTCAAAATTGACATCTAGCAACATATCATGACTACCTGAAAGATTTAAAATTTTGATAAAAAATTATCAAAATATCTTTCAGTGGCAAGTTCTCGTGTAATTCAATCCTTCAGTCAAACAATATCCTAAATGAACTGTGAGTATAAAAATATGTCAAATCCAATCACTTATCTATATGTATCTCGATTTAAAGATGACGATTCAGTAGATGATACATTAAAAACTCTTTTCTAATTATAATCCTGCTTTGGCCAAAGACTTTCGAATCATCGACCTATGAGATCACATAGGATGTTTACTCCTCTTATTAGGTTGACTGATCCCCTTATTGATCACTCACAATCTTCATATACTCTTCACCATATCCAGAACACCCCATACAAGGATCAAAGAATCAAGTTAGATAGTGAATCAAAATTTGGATCCAGATACACAAGGTGTCATGGTGATCTCAGATCTAAGGATCACTTACATAACCCCCACTAGAGAAAATATTAGTTACATATAAATAAAATTTTATCTGATATTCTCTCATAGGTCAATTTAGTGAACTCATTTTCTAATGAGCACTCATATCCTTGTATTAGTGTCACCACACAAGTGGTTATGAGATCAACCACCCTCATTTTTGAGCATACATAGGACATGCCAGTCTTATTGGTATCATTAATCCCTGACTCAATGTACCAACAACTAAAAATATTTTAAGTTATGGCTATCAAGAATTTAGGTCTCACTGGTGTGATCTCATTACGGCCCTAAAATATTTTCCAGACCTATGGGGTTCATTATAATCTTAAGAATAATAAATACAGCATATAATAAATCAAAAATATCTATTTTATTAATAATATAAATATCAATTATATAAATTTGAAAGATAAATTATAATAAACACCCTATCACATCCCATATACAATTGGCTTGTAGGGTACTATTCTTTCAAGTTTGACATGATTCTATACTCATGAATATATTCAGGGTGCAGGGATGATCGAAGGATTGTATTGCACGGTAACTTGCCACTGAAGGATATATTTGATATTTTTATTAAATTTTATATCTTTTAGATAGTCATAATATATTGCTAGATGTCAATCTTGACTTATAGATCAGATTAAATTAAAGAGTTTAATTCGATTGTCAATTAGAAAGGATTCTAATTGTCGAGCTCGGGTTAGCTCGATTGGACCTAAATCGGTTAGATTAAAGTCTAATCAAGTCAGGTCAACTTGCATCCAGATCTATTGCTGGCTAGATGTGAAACTCAATGGGTCACATATATATAAAACTTGGCCAAGGACCCTTTTTGAAAAAGGTTGATTGAAATTTTGGATTCATTCAAGGTTCCGGTAAGTATGCTAGCACGTGTGGAAACCCTAACTCCTTTAGAGATCAATTTGATCTCATGCCTTGCTGATTTGCTAGCTCAATTTGGTGGGCATTTGGGTCAGATCAAGCCTCCTAGAAACAATCAAAAAAAGATGCCGTATCTATTGATTAACACCAAAAACTAAGAGTCCAAGATGAGAAGGACTCTTGGCATAAATAAGAAGAGCACATGTGCTCTTTGGTTTTGGCATGCAGAAGGACTAAGAGTCCTTCTATTTTGAGTCTCTAATTTTATAAAAACTAGATCAGATCATGATCAACCTAGCACACCATTTAAGATATGAAAAATCTATCAGATTATGCATGAAAAAATTCTTGGAACCTTGCCAAGTGTGTGAGAGAAATTCTGGATGTGTGAAGAGATGCAAAGACTCCTTCTATTTAAGGAGTCTTAAGTGACCTATTTTATCTGATAATTTTCTTGATAAGGATCACATTTAAGTGCTAATCTTGTGTAAAAAATTTTAAAAAATTATCAGATGTCAGAGGGTTGCTTTTCATGCCCTTTTCTGGACATGCACGTGCGCGACAGTGAGAAGGTGCTCATGCATCTCTCCGATGGAGAGTCCTTCTCAAGTTTAAACACTTATTCAAAAAAGGTGTCACTTGTTGATAGCCTTCCTATTTAAACTATATGTTACATGGAAATTTTTCATGCATATCTGAAGTCAGAAGAGATGCCAAATCATCTCTTTTTGGGCATGCACATGTGAGAGGGAATTGATCGACATATCACACCCCTGAAGAGTCCTTCTGTTTTGAAGACTCTCAGATAAGTGATATAACCTTTTAGATGAGGTGTGCCTTCTCTATTGGCACCCTATCTAGTGCTATAAAAAGGGGACGGCAGATGGATTGATCACTCAATTCTTACATCCCCTATCCACTCCCTCTCTTCCTCTCTTACAACTCTAGGGTTTAGGACAAAGGCTTGTTCTTTTAAGACAAGCCTAATCCTATAGCTCTAAGAGTTTAAGAGGTCCAAAAAAAGGTGGTCAGATTTATTAGGTAGTTCTGAGAAGTTCAGATTCAAGTCTGAAGGAAGATCGATCGATTGGTAGCTAATCGAGTTCTAGGGACTAGAACTCTTAAAGCAAGGTGAAGAAGGAGCGTTGTCTTTAGTTCAATTTTTGTGTGGATAACCATTGGAGGGCAGACACTTGAATGCCTCATGAAAATTAGATTAGCACTATAGATATTCTTTTGATCCAAATTTTTTATTATTGTACTTTGATTGATATAGTCAAGGATTTCTCGGTATTAGGGTTTTCGATGCATTGGGTGCTTTGAATGAAAATTTTAAATACCTAACCCTTTGCTGCAATCAAAACCCAACAGTGGTATCAGAGCCTACCTTGATCTATATAATCAAAGTTAAATTATTATCTTGATTGTGATCAAGCATAGATTTTTGGTTTGGTTCAAGTCGGGTCAAGGGTTGAACCCGATTGAACATCCAAACCCTAGCATACTTAAGACATATTTTAAATATAAAATACATGATGTATATGTAAAATCTTTTTAGTAGCTTAGTACTCTAATTAGGTTCATCACCAGGTCATTCGTCATAAGAGCAAGTAGGATTCAGAGACCTCTCTTCCTATTCATAGGGTACTCTTATGCGTGTAGGGGTGCCACTGTGATGTCCTAAGAAGAAGAATCATGAAAAGAGTATTTTGTTCATGTATGTTATTAAAATTTCATACATATGTGATATGCTTGAGATGCTTAGTTATAATCATATTGTATGATTATGATTTCATAATTTAGAGATATGATTGGATGCTATAATTAGTTGTTATGATTGTTAAGATGCAGCATAATAGTGCATCATTGTGATTGATTGAATTAGGATGTGCATGAGACTATTAAAGCCCTCATAAAAATTATATTAAGTCCTAGTATTGTGAACCAGTACTGATCTATTTTCTTGAATCGATTAATCAATTGGTGTCTAAGGAGGTTTTCAAGTATGATGGTTATTTAATTGGTTCTTTGCTGGCCTAGCCAATTTTATTGGTGTCTAAAAAAGTAATGGGGGACCCTCATCAATCTTTAAACTTTTCTGGCCAATTGGATTAGTTCAAATCTTGAATGAAGATAGCTCAGTATTTTGAACACTACATATGCCTTCCTTCATGTCTAGTTAGTATCTTGTCAAAAATCATAATAGGTTTTGTGATATCCATAAGGCTTGCTGTGGAATTGATGTGAATTTGTCTTGGTGCATACTAGATGCTTTATGACATATTTGCATATGTTACTTTATTGTGATACCCACAAGGGTAATATTTTTCAGATATAACTGTATGAAAATAAAAGTCTGACTTAACTAAATATACTATAGTTTGTTGTAATATCCACAAGGCTATGAGTATTTTTATAGGTAAGGTTTATGTTGAGAGTTGCATGAGATGCAATTGGATAGATTTTCCTATCTTTGAACTCATTGAGGTTTGTTGTGATATTCACAAGGCTTCCATGAGAGATTAGGGTCTCAACTCTATTAAGAAATTAGATTAGGATTCTCGTTTACTATAGGAGAGGGCTATGGTATCCTATAAAATAGTGGGAGATATAACTAGTTTTAAAAGTCCTCATCTAGTTATGCATGTCAAACATGAGTGATCTGGTTATACTATTATTTCTTATTTATGCAGATTTAAGTCTGCATTATGAGTTTTTTATTTTCACCGCATAACACCATAGATAAAAATATGTTGACTAATTCCAACTATGTAGATTGGTTGAGAAACTTGCAAGTTAGATTTGTATCAAAAAAAAATTTTGATGTTCTAGATATTTCAAACCTCAGATTGGTCAGTTATAATGAGAAGGCAAAAGATGTCCATAAAGATATTATCTGTTCATTTTATGACAAATTTGGACATTGAAAGTATAATTACAAGAATAATCTTACAAGTTTGAAGCAGGGTGTAATTACAGTATTAAAAGGTGTGTATATGATACAAACCTATTTTTTATTGAGTAGCTCAGACTCTGATACTTGGGTATTAGATACCGCATGTGGATTGCATATTTGTAATTCATTACAGTAACTACAAAATATCAAAGATCTGAAAAGAGGTGATCTCGAGCTTTATGGCACAAGTGGAGAGTCCATTAGTGCTGAGGCTATGGAAATCTGTATGCTTGATTTACCTTCGAATAAAACTTTAGAATTGAAAGACTATTATTACATGCCAAAGGTCATTAGAAATATTATTTCTATACCTTTGTTATTAAAACAAGATTATGAAATAAGGTTAATAAGAAATGGATGCTCCATTTTCTTTTCTAATGAATTTTATGGTAGTGGTTATATTAATAACAATCTTTTAATTCTTGCACTCAATGAAAATATTTTTTATATTGAAAGAAATATGAAAAAAAGAGAGAAGATGTGAATATCATATATTTCTGGCATTACCGTCTTGGTCATAATAGTGAGTCAAGGATAAACAAGTAATACAAAGAAAATTTTTGACCTATATGATTATGAATCATTGAAAACTTATGAATCTTGTCTCATGGGTAAGATGACCAAGACTTATTTTCTAGACATGGAGGGTGAATGAGTTGTTAGCTCTAGTACATATAGATATATGTGGATCGATGATAACTTAGACCAGAGAAGGATACTCCTATTTTATTATCTTTACAGATGATTTATCAAGGTTCTGGTATGTGTATCTTATGAAACATAAGTCTAAAGCCTTTGATAAGTTCAAGGAGTATCAATGTATAGTCGAGAAATAAACTGAAAAAAGTATCAAGATTCTTCGATCTGATCGAGGAGGAAAATACTTATCCAGTGAATTTCTTAATCATCTTAAAAGTAAAGGTATTCTCTTTGAATGGACCCTCTTTAGACACCTCAGTTAAATAGTATAGCAGAAAGGAGAATTACACTTTGATGGATATGGTGCGGTCCATGATGTGCTTCACTAATCTCCCAATATCATTCTGAGGACGTGTCTTAGAGACTGCCACATATATTTTAAATAGAGTGCCTTCAAAGTCTGTTGCAAGCATACCATAGAGATATGGAAGGGAAGGAAGCCTAATCTTAAACATCTTAAGATTTGGGTTGTCCTGCTTATGTCAAAAATATTTTTGGACATAAGCTTAGTGCTAGATCAGACAAGTGTAGGTTTGTAGGGCATCCTAAGAAAACTAATGGATACTACTTCTACCACCCTACTGAATAAAAGGTATTTGTTAGTAGGCATGCCACTTCCTTAAAAATGAATTCATCCAAGAAGGAGGCAGTGGGAGGAATATTGAACTTACAAAAGTTCATGATCTACAAATCAATCCAGAAATACCTATGGTTGAACCACAAGAAGATCCTCAATCACAAGTACCCAGGGATGAGGTACATCCATAATACACATCTCCTCTTTGAAGGTTAGATAGAGTGCGTCAGGCACATCTAAAATATGATTTTATCATGGAGAATGACAATTCAATTAACATTATTTAGGATGATGATCCACTGATCTATTCGAAAGTTGTCATAAGTAGAGACTCAGACAGATGGCTGGAAGCTATAAAATCTGAGGTGGACTTGATGTACACCAACCAAATATAGACCTTGGTTGATACACCGAGGGTGTGACCCCAATAAGGTGCAAGTGGATCTTCAAAAAGAAGATCGGAGCAGATGGTCAAGTAGAAATCTATAAAGCTAGGTTGGTGGTGAAGGGTTTCAGACAAAGATAAAGAATTGACTATGATGAAACCTTCTCACCAGTGACTATGCTCAAGTCTATCCGTATTTTGCTTGCTATAGCAGTGTACTACGACTATGAGATCTGATAGATGGATGTCAAGATCATATTTCTCAATAGTAATCTAGAGGAGGATGTTTACATGACTCAGCCAAAGAGATTTGTCTTAAGTGGGAGGGTAAATTAAGTATGTAAGCTAAAGAGATCTATTTATGGATTGAAGCAGGCTTCAAGGAGCTGAAACATCCGATTTGATATGACAGTCAAAGAGTTTGGCTTTATCAAAAATAAAGATGAACCATGTGTGTATAAGAAGATAAGTGAGAGTGCTGTTGTGTTCTTGGTTCTGTATGTTGATGACATACTGCTTATTGAGAATGATATCTCAATAATGCAATCGATCAAGACTTGACTATCAAATAAGTTTTTCATAAAAGACTTGGGTAAAGCATCCTATATATTGGGTATAAAGATCTATAGAGATTGATCTAAAAGGATGTTAGGCTTATCCCAGTCACGATACATAGATCTCATATTAAAGACGTTTAATATGGAGGCAAGTAAGAGAGGTTACTTGTCTGCAAGTTATGATATACATTTCTCTAAGAAAATATATCCTAAGACACCAGAAGAGAGGAAGAAGATGAATAAAATCCCTTATACTTCGACTGTGGGATCAATTATGTATGCCATGCTATATACCAGGCCTGATGTAGCTTATGCTTTAGGCATAGCTAGTAGATTTCAGACTGATCTAGGAGAGGATCATTGAAAAGTTATGAAAAATATTCTGAAGTTCCTAAGAAGAACTAAAGATATTTTTCTCATATATGGAGGAGGATCAAAGTTGAAACTATAGAGATATACAGATTCTAATTTTTAATCTGATCCAAATGATAGCAAGTCAATATCAGGGTACATATTTATCCTAAATGGTGGGACAGTGAGTTAGAAGAGTTTTAAAGAACAGATTGTAGCTGACTCAATCATTGAGACAGAGTACATCACTGCTAGTGAAGTCGCTAAAGAAGCTGTTTGGATGAAAAAGTTCATCATAGATTTAGGAGTCGTTCCTGAGATTGAAGGATCAATGCCATTCTATTATGATAACACTAGGATTATTATTCAATCTAAGAAACCTAGATCTCATCAAAAATTCAAACACATCCTCAAACGCTTCCACCTTGTTCGAAAAATTATCCTTAAACGAGTAGACAAAGAACAATATAGCAGACCCATTCACTAAGATCATAACATAGCATCTATTTGATCACCATCTTGATTGTATGGGATACAAAGGTGATTGGATTTAGTGCAAGTGGAAGATTGAAAGAAGAGTGCCCTATAAGCCAATTGCAGGTGTGTTGCGATGGAACTTTTTTTTATAATTTTTCAGCTCATGTAATGATATTTATTATTTGAGATATTGATTCATCAATTTAGCTGCATCTTATAATATCTAAGATTATAATGAATCCCAAAGATTATGGTAATAGTTTTAAGAGATATGAATGGATCATGCTAGTGAGACATAAAATCTTAAAATCCTAATCTTAAATATTTTTGATCGTAGGAATATTGAGTCAGGGATTAATATTCTGAATAGACTGGCACATCCTATGTATGCTCGATGGAGAGGGTGGCAGATCTCACTAGCCACTTGTGTATGAGATACTAATACAAAAATATGGGTGTTCATTTGAGAAATGAGTTCACTGAATTGACTCGATGAAAGAGAACATCTTATGGAAGCCTTACTTGTATGTCAAAGATAATTCTCTAAGTGAAAGTTGTACAAGTGATCCTTTGATCTGAGATCACTATAGAATCTTATACACATAAATCCATATTTTATTTCATATCTAGGCATGGCATTAAGACATGTACGGGGTGTTCTGGATATGGTAGAGTATGTATGAAGGTTATGAGTAGGTCAACATAGAATCGATCACTCCTAGTAAGAGAAGATTGCATCCTGTGTATTCTCATTGCTAGATGACTCGAGAAAAATCATTTGGCCAAAGGTCGAAAGAGATTAGAAAGGATTTCTAATACTTCTTCATTGGAGTCATCATTCATTAATTGAGAATCGATATGAATATGTGTTTGAGTTTGATATGATTCCATACTCATGAACATATTCAGGATGTAGGGATGATCGAAGATTGTATTGCATGATAATTTACCACTAAAGGGTATATTTGATATTTTGAAATACAATGTGGACAATCTGATCAGAGTTGATAGTTGAACTCTGAGGTGTCCTATAAGCATTTTGGTCAAGGAGATGAATTATATGGAAACTATATCCGCATGGGTCCTAAGGATGTTGTTCTACATATTCGACCTATCTGACTGTCGGATATCATTGCTAGATGGTCACTTCGATTGGTATAAAAATTTATTTCTAAGCTACCGACTTAGGTTCAAACCTATGAGATCACATACATTAGAGTTCATGATCCGATCAGATGGTTGATCAACAATTGAGAATCGTTCTAGGGTTCAACGATCAATACGATTGATATTTAACCTAGTGCAAGTATTGCAGGAGGATCGATTAGCAATTCAATTGCTAATTGGCTTAATTTGATTAAGCTAATGGGCTAAGATTAAGTCTAATTGAATATAATTTAATTAAATTTAGTTTAGACTTGATTGGATCAAGTCCAATTGATTTATTGGATAAGCCAAGTACAAGAAAAAACTAGTCCTAGTTTAATTAAGACTTGGGTCAACCTAATTTCTAATTTGATTAGAAAATTAAATCAAATTTAAATATAATTTAATTTGATTAAATTATATTTTTAATTGGGTTAAGATCTATTTTAATTAGATTGATTTGGTTTTGGTTTGATTTAGTTTGAGAAATCAAATTTGAACAAGTCATAGATTGAACCCTAGTAAGACTAGGATTCCACCTTGCGCCACCTTAGCCCCCAATGCCCACTCTCTCTTATTTTATATGATAAAATCTTCTCTCCTAGGCCTTCACACATGCTCAAAGTTTTTCACTCTTTCTCTCTTACATGAAATATGGTTGTGGACCAAGCCAAAGTAGGAATTAGTTTGGATTTCAAATTCTATGAGATAGAATTTTAGGAAATCAAAACTCTTTCCTTATAGCACTGATTTTATTCAGATTTTTTTAAAAATTTTTATGAGTTTTATGGAACATATTGTGCACCCTTTGCTGGTGGTCCATGGTAGAAAAAGAAGAAAGGGGCACCCCTTGTCTTGCCCTGTTTTGATTTTCCTTGACTAGGTATTTGACCTAGACAAGGATTCTTTATATCTCTTGATTTAAGATGAATTTCTTCGGAAAAATTTTGTGGATCATAGAGCATTGAGAGACCTTTGGGGTGTGTGAAAATCAAGGAGAAAGAGTATTAGAGCGTGGAGATATAATAGACACAAAACTAAGTGTCTAGGTTAGAGCAAAGAGAAGAAGAAAAAGGGTCTTCTTCTAGGGTTGCCTGAGAGTGTCTCACATCTAAAACTCCTTCTCCTACTTTTCATCTTTGGAAGAGTCTAATTCAAGAAGAAGGAGGCATCTGATCGACCATCGAAGAAGGATCAGCACATTTCTTGCATACTGTGCTGATTTTCTAGACCAAAACTTCTGATCGTGATTCGTGGGCTTGTGTGGATGACTCCTAGCGGTCAGATGTGTGTGTCGCTCACAACATCATCCTCAAGCCTGGATTAGCAAAGTTAGAATGTCTAACTTGCAAGGTAATAGATCTGATCTATTATATTTTTCATACATTAGATGTAGTATGGAAACATGTTGATATGATCAACATGTAGTTCTTGCTCTTTATATTTTAATTTTTAATTTAATATTATATAATAATTATATAATAAGATCTTAGATCTAGAGATTCTCTTATTTTATAAAATAAATTTTGATTTATTTTAGTCTTTCGCTGCTTGATCTTGAAAAAGTTTCAAGATCTAACCCTGAAACCCTAGATCTGGTTCCTTCAATTTGTATCAGAGCAAGGTTGTTTATTACATGATTATTTATACATGCTTAGATTATTTCTTAGATTAGATTTAATTTATGATCTATTTATTAAATATAAAATTAAAATTTTTAGATCAATCATGAACTGTAGGTTGTCCTGCTGTAAGGTTTATCCCTTACAGTGCATAGGTTGTCCTAGTTCATGTAGATCTATCTTTAATCATAAATTTATTAAATATGATCTAGATTAAATTTATAATTTATTAGATTTAAAATATATTTAAATTTAAAATAAAATCTCTCCAAGGCAGACAGAACTGATGCTCGGGCAAAACATCATCGAGCTAGCTCGACTTCAATGAAGAATTGGCTCGACCATCGTATATTTGTCTGAAAAATTTACACAATTTAAAGTTAAAATTATTTTAATTACATGAATCTATTTAGATTAGATCTAAAGTAGTTTCATACTTATTTCACTTGCATTTTGATTATGAATCAAACATACAACTTGGTTGGTAGAAACTTGCTGTAAAAGTATTTTACAAATATAAAAATTATTTTCAAAAAATCGAATCCCAACCCTCAGCCCAAAACTTAATTGAGAATTAAGAAGTTATTTGATTAGGTTCTAGGATTGTGAATTGAAGAACCTAAGATACAAACCATAATAGATTGGGTTAATGGGTTAGTGGGAATTAGGTCCATTAATTGGGTTAGACCTAAGGTAAAATTAAAGATGGACTTAATTAAAGAATTGACTAAATCTAATCAATTATTGTCTTAGATTAGGTCAAAGATTCTCTAGATCAATTACAATAGTTGTAGTTGGTAAAGTCCATATCTTTAATGAGAACCAAATGGACTTGATTCTTGGCTAAGTGGTCTAGCACGAACTGTTAGGTTGATCTAATCGAAACTAATTAGACCAGTTGGTGTCTAAGATAAACCAGACCGATGGTTTTTAATTAGCAGCCCGCTTACCTGACCATTTCTGATGGTGTCTAAGACAAGCTTTGGTAGATCTTCCCACCAATCGAACTTACTTCACTTCTTGGTGAAATTATATTTTGATCGGATCACTTGACTATTCGAGCTGACCTATGTCAGCTAGATAAATCAGTGTGACTGGTTTAGGTACTCTTAGACCAGCCCTTTTAATGGTCTTCCTTAAGCTGACTTGGGGAAGCCAGTGGGAGGATCATGATAAGCTGGTTCATCTGACCTCCTCCTTTAAATTAATTAAATCCTCTAAAATTATTAGATCCTTAAAATGAAATAGTTATGGTGATAACTAGATCATAACCTCCCATTAAGTGGATGATAATGGGTCCATCAGTTGGATAATCATTGAAGGCCCAAAGGCTTGGTGCTTATTGGCTGATGGAATTGTCATTCATAATATGATTTCTTGACTGTATCTTTTTAAATGATGATTAGGTTAGCCAACTAAAGTTAGACCTAATCATTTATTGGCTAGATGGGCCAAGTATGGTCATGTTAATGGTTGGACCTAATCAGACCTTTTCAGTGGAGGCCAAAGGTTACTGATTAGGGACTGGGGCAAAATTAAAATTACTAGAAATTATTTAAAAAATAATTGGTTATAAACCTATCCTTAGATATACATGGGTTGGCCAACCAAAGTTGGGCTTGTGTGCAGTCTAAGTGGATTCTAGTACCCACTAAGAAATTAGGATAATTTCTCAAATTAGAGGTAGAGGCTACCAATTCGAATAAAATAGTGAGAGAAACCTTTTGATTAAAGTTTAAATCTTTAAGTTTAATGAATCAATTACTAATTAGGTTATGATTTTCTTTGTACAGATATGGCTACTTTTCTATCGCTCCGATCATTGTTGGACAATGATAAGTTGGTGGGACCCAATTTTGGTAGCTGGTATCGAAAGTTGAAGATAGTCCTGGAGCATAAACGGATCCTATATGTGATAACGGATCCTATACATGAGGAGCCAGCTGCCAATACATGTGGAACAGTCAGAGACACTTACCAGAAGTGACTCAGTGACCAGATCACGGTGCGTTGCATCATGTTGGCTGCCATGAGCAATGAGTTCAATCACAGATTTGAGATGGCTCAACCAATTACATGCTTCAAGTGTTGGAGGATGCCTTTGGCACACCCGATGACGTGGAGAGGCACAAGACTAGTAGTACTATCTTCAACGCCAAAATATGGGATGGTGCCTCTGTCATTGATCATGTATTGTACATGATCGAGCTGATGGAGCATTTGAGCAAGCTTGGCTTTCCCTTGCATGAGCAGCTTGAGAAAGATGCAATACTGAACTCGCTGCCCAAGTCTTATCTCCCATTCCTCACTCATTATAGAATGACAAAGCCTAAAGTAACTACCACGGGTTACTGGGGTTGCTTCAGAACTTTGAGAAGGATCACTAACTCCACAAGGAGTCGGTGAACTTAGTGGGAGGTTCATCTTCTGATTCTCGACCCTTTAAGAAAGGAAAGAAGAACAAGAAGAAGAAAGTGAAGAAGGTGCAAGTTCAGGCTGGGACATCAGTGCAGGACCAGACCAGAAAGATCAAGCCCGATAAGAGTCAAACTGAATGCTTCTTTTGCAAAAAGCAGAGACACTGGAAGAGGAACTGTCCTTAGTACATTGCCTCCCTAGACCCGAACAGGCAGAGAAAGAAGCAAGCTGTTGCTGGATAAGGTATTTATATGATAACTCCTTGCAATTTTTCTATTTGTGATATAACCGACTGGATATTGGATACTGGTAGCCCTTACCATATTTGCAATTCATTACAGGGGTTGCAGGTTAGTAGGAGATTCGAGCAAGACGAGAGGTTCCTAAACGTTGGAGATGGAAGATTAGTTCCAGTTCTAGCATTAGGAATCTTGAAACTTGTATTTGAGTCTCATACTGTTGTTCTTAATGATTGTCATTTCTGTCTCAGTTTCTTTTTAAATGTTATTTTTATAGGCCTTCTGGCCAAAAATGATTATGAAATTTTAATAAAGAAATAAGTTTGTAATATCATTATGAATGGTGTTACTATTTTTTATGGATATTTGAATAATGGTGTGTATATGTTATCACAACCTGTTAACGTAGTCTATTCTACTGGCAAGTACTCTAGATTAGATAGTGTATCAGATATCTACTTATGGCACTATAGGCAAGGTCATATAAACAAGAATAGGATAAACTGGTTGACTCAAGAGGAAATCCTCGAAGTCAGTGATTGTGAATCACTTCCAACCTGTGAGTCCTGTCTTCTTGATAAAATGACCAAATCACCTTTTACTAAAAAAGATGAGAGAGCTACTGAGCTCTTGGGCTAGTACATACTAATGTATGCGGATCCATGAGCATAAGTGCAAAAGGTAGATATTTCTACTTCATCACTTTCACGGATGATCTATCCAGATATTGATATGTCTATCTGATGAAATATAAGTCGGATTCATTTGAAATGTTCAAATGATTCCGAAGTGAAGTAGAAAAACAAACTGGAAGAGTATTAAAACTCTTCGATCTGATCGAGGAGGGAAATATCTTTCTGATGAGTTTCTCACATATTTAGGAGAGAATGAGATTCTCTCCCAATGGACTCCTCCAGGAATGCCACAGCATAATGGTGTGTCTGAAAGGAGAAATCAGACTCTGTTAGACATGGTTCGATCCATGATGGATTTTGCCAGCTTGCTGATATCCTTCTGGAGATATGCACTCGAATCGGCATGTTATCTATTAAATAGAGTTCCAAGTAAGTCTGTAATTAAGACTCCATATGAGATATGGACAGGACGTAAGCCAGCACTTTCATACTTTAGGATTTGGGGGTGCCCGACCTATGTCAAATGGTTAGTTACAGATAAACTTGGACCTAGGTCTGATAAATGTACATTCATACGGTACCCCAAAGAGATCAAAAGATATTTTTTTTATCATGCTGATGAACAAAAGGTATTCGTCAGCCTTAAGGCAACCTTTTTAGAAAAGGAGTTCTTTGGTGAAGGAACCGTTGCCTCTAAGGTTGAACTTGATGAAGTTCAACAGGTAGAAGGACCGACACCAATAGCTAAACCCGAGTCGGATTTGATTAGATCGGATCTGGAGCTCAATGTATCTACACCATTAAGATGATTCGGTAGAGTACTGCATCAGTCAGATAGATACTATGATTTCCTTATCCGAGATGGTGATCCCATCGAACTGGATAAGAACGATGAGGATCCAATCACATATATGGATGCAATGTAGAGACCTGATTTCAAGAAATGGCTTGAAGCCATGAAATCCGAAATGGAGTCCATGAAGGTCAACAATGTATGGACATTGGTTGACCCACCTGAAGGGGTTAAACCCATTGGGTGTAAATGGGTCTTCAAAAGGAAGAGGAGCGCAAACAGAAAGGTGAAAACCTATAAAGCCCATCTGGTTGTCAAGGGATATCGTCAATATTATGGTATTGACTATAATGAGATATTTTTCCCTATGGCAATGCTCAAATCCATTCGGATAATGCTTGCAATAGCTGCCCATCTAGATTATGAGATCTGGCAGATGGATGTAAAGATAGCTTTCTTGAATGGAGAGTTGACCGAAGAGGTGTATATGATACAACCTGAGGGGTTTACATCCACAGATGAGTCCAAGGTGTGCAAGGTTCAGAGATCCATTTATGGATTGAAGCAAGCTTCTCGAAGTTGGAACATGTAATTTGATAATGTGATCAAAATGTATGGCTTCATTGAGAACGGAGAAGAGCCCTGCATCTATAAATGGGCAAATGGTCCAGTTGTCGTATTCCTTGTCTTGTACATGGATGACATACTCTTAATCGGAATGACATCCTTGCATTATAGGGAATAAAAGTTTGGTTGTCATCGCAGTTCTCCATGAAGGACTTGGATGAAGCATCCTACATCCTAGGGATGAAGATCTATAGGAATAGATCTAAAAAGATGCTTGAGTTATCCCAGTTCACGTACATGGATACTATGCTGAAGAGATTCAGCATGGAGAATTTCAAGAAGGGCTATCTATCGATAGGCCATGGAATTTCTCTCTCTAAGAAGGATTGTTCGATAACTCCTGAAGAGAGAGAGCGTATGAGTATAGTCGCATATGCTTCGACTGTGGGATCTATCATGTACACCATGACATATACAAGGCCAGATGTGGCATACTCACTAGGAGTAGTGAGTAGATACCAATCTGATCCTGGAGAAAACTACTGAAAAGTGGTTAAAGCCATCCTTAAGTATTTGAGAAAAACTAAGGACCAATGGTTGGTTTATGGCGAGGCAGATCTGAAACTTGTGGGGTTCACAGACTTCAGCTTTCAATTTGACCATGATGACAGCAGAAGCATGTCGGGTTATATCTTTACTCTGAATGGTGGAGCCATCTGCTGGAAGAGTTCCAAGCAGCATACTGTAGCAGACTCTATTTGTGAGGCAGAGTACATCACAGCATCAGATGCCATGAAGAAAGCTGTGTGGCTGAAAAAATTTATCATCGAGCTCGGAGTAGCACCCTCCCTCGATGGTCCGATCTTGCTTTACTGCAACAGCACTGGTGACATTGCTCAGGCAAAGGAACCCAAAGCACACAAGTGGATGAAGTACATTTTGCACCGCTTCCACTTGGTCCGAGAGATCGTGGATCGAGGTGACATCGACCTTCAGAAGATTGATGAAAAGGAGAACCTGGCTGACCCCTTCACTAAAGACCTATCGATAAAGGAGTTTGACAACCACAAGTCGAAGATGGATATTAGATACTATGTCGAGTAGCTTTAGAACAAGTGGAAGTTGTTGAAAAATATGTTTCAAAAGTCAATCGTCAGTCTATTGACGGTTGAGCAATCTTGTATTGTAATTGATTTGTTAATAAATATAATATATTTTTGATATTTTCATCATAAGTTTTCATCTTCTAATGAACTTCATTGTTATGATAAAATCTTTAGAACTATTTAGGTTCGATAAAGAGAGGATTTATCGATTAGTACTTAAAACTGTTCATGATTAAATGATAGGCTGTTAACAAGGACGACAGCTTCTATCGAGCATAGGTCTCTGTAGGCCATATGGGTTGGTTATCCTCTTAACCAAGGAGTGTGGAGATACTGATATGACATACAGGTGAGATGTAAGGGTACATCATCATTAAACATGATCAATTTTAGAGCATTCTACTGTCGAGAATGTCTCTAATGGGATATAGGTATAAGTGTCCCTTAGATCTGAGATCGCCTCAATGACTTGCAAGCAACTCACTGTGCTTTGATACTGGACTAACTAAATTTTTAATTCAATGATGGAAGACTTCTGGGCACAGTCAAGTACTTGCAAAGTCAGAGTGTGATCAAGATAGGATTGACCACTCCAAGAGTTGGAGAAGAATGAGTCGCTGTATTTCAATTTAGCAAAATCTTGGCCAGGATAATCCATCAGATGGATTTGATATTTTGAAATACAATGTGGACAACCTGATCAGAGTTGATAGTAAAACTCTGAGGTATCCCATGAGCATTTTGATCAAGGGGATAAATTATATGAAAACTATATCTGCATGAGTTCTAAGGATGTTGTTCTACACATTCGACCTATCCGACCGTCGGGTACCATTGCTAGATGTCACTTTGATTGGTATAAAAATTTATTTCTATGCTATCGACTTAGGTTCAGACCTATGAGGTCACACACATTAGAGTTCATAATCTGATCGGATGGTTGATCAACGATTGAGAATCGTTCTAGGGTTAAACGATCAATACGATTGACATTTAACTTAGTGCAAGAGTTACGGAGGATCGATTAGCAATTTGATTGTTAATTGACTTAATTTGATTAAGCCAATGGGCTGAGATTATGTCTAATTAAATATGATTTAATTAGATTTGGTTTGGGCTTGATTGGATCAAGTCCAATTGGTTTATTGGATAAGCCAAGTGCAAGAAAAAACTAGTCCTAGTTCAATTAGGACTTGGATCAACCTAATTTTTAATTTGATTAAAAAATTAAATCAAATTTAAATCTAATTTAGTCTGATTAAATTAGGTTTTTAATTAGATTAAGATCTATTTTAATTGGGTTGATTTAATTTTGGTTTGATTTGGTTTGAAAATCAAATTTGAATAAGTCATAGATTGAGCCCTAGTAAGACTAGGATTCCACCTTGCGCCACCTTAGCCCCCCATGCCCACTCTCTCTTATTTTGTGTGACAAAACCTTCTCTCCCAGGCCTTTACACATGCCCAAAGCTTTTCACTCTTTCTCTCTTACATGGAATGTGGTTGTGAACGAAGTCAAAGTAGGAATTAGTTTGGATTTCAAATTCTATGAGATAGAATTTTAGGAAACCAAAACTCTTTCTTATGACACTGATTTTTTTTAGATTTTTTTTGGGATATTTGTGGATTTTATGGCACAAATTGTATGATCTTTGCTGGTGGTCCATGGTAGAAAAAGAAGGAAGGGGCACCCAAGAGTTGGGCACCCCTGTTTGGATTTTCTTTGACTAGGTATTTGACCTAGATAAGGATTCTTTATATCTCTTAATTTAAGATGAATTTCTTCTAAAAATTTTATGGATCATAGATCATTGAGAGACCTTTGGGGAATATGAAAATCAGGGAGAAAGAGTATTGGGGTGTGGAGATATAATAGACACAAACTAAGTGTCTGGTTAGAGCAAAGAGAAGAAGAAGAGGGTCTTCTTCTAGGGTTGCTGAGTTCACCTCTTTCGTTCCTCCATCTATAAGTTTTTGAGAGTGTCTCATATCTAAAACTCTTCTCTTACTTTTCATCTTCGAAAGAGTCCAAATCAAGCAGAAGGAGGCATCTGATCGACCATCGAAGAAGGATCAGCACAGTACTAACATACTGTGCTGATTTTTTGGACCAAGACTTCTGATCATGATTCGTGGGCTCATGTGGATGACTCTTAGAGGTCGGATGTGTGTGTGACTCATAACATCATCCTCAAGTCCGGATTAGCAAAGTTAGAACATCTAACTTGCAAGGTAATAGATCTGATCTATTATATTTTACATACATTAGATGTAGTATAAAACATATTGATATGATCAACATGTAGTTCTTTCTCTTTATATTTTAATTTTTAATTTAATGTCATATAATAATCATGTAATAGAATCTTAGATCTAGGGATTCTCTGATTTTATAAGATAAATTTTGATTTATTGTAGTCTTCTGCTGCCTGATCTTGAAAAAGTTTCAAAATCTAACCCTGAAATCTTAGATCTGGTTCCTTAAAAAATTAGCCAAGGATCCTTTTTGAAAAAAGTTGATTAGAATTTTGGATTCAATCAAGGTTTCGGTAAGCATGCTAGCATGTGTAAAATCCTAGCTCCTTTAGAGATCAATTTGGTCTCATACCTTGATAATTTGCTAGCCCAATTTGGTGGATATTTGGGTTAGATCAAGCCACTTGGACATAATCAAAAAGAGGCACCATATCTATTTATTAACACAAAAAATCAAGAGTCCAAGATGAGAAGGATTCTTGGTGCAAATAAGAAGAGTGCATGCGCTCTTTGGTTTTGGCATGTAGAAGGACTAAGAGTCCTTCTGTTTTGGGTTTCTAATTTTATGGCAACTAGATAAGATCATGAACCACCTAGTACACCATTTAAAGAATGAAAAATCCATCAGATTATGTATGAAAAAATTTTTGGAACCTTGCCGCGCATGCGAGAGAAATTCTGGATGCATGAAGAGATGCGAAGTCTCCTTCTATTTAAGGAGTCTTAAGCAACCTGTTTTATCTGATAATTTTCTTGATAAGGATCACATTCAAGTGCTGATCTTGTGTAAAAAATTTAAAAAATTATCAGACATTAGAGGGTTGCTTTTCATGCCTTTTTCTAGGCATGCGCGCGTGTGATAGCGAGAAGGTGCTCGTGTGTCTCTCTGATAGAGAGTCCTTCTCAGGTTTAAACACTTATTCAAATAAGGTGTCACTTATTGATAGCTTTTCTATTTGAATTATGTGTTACGTGGCAATTTTTTACACATATCTGAAGTTAGAAGAGATACCAAATGCATCTCTTTCTGGGCATGTGCGTGTGAGAAAGAATTGATCGACGTATCACACCCTGAAGAGTCCTTTTGTTTGAAGACTCTCAGATAAGTGATATGAGGACTTGATATAACTTTCCAAGATGAGGTGTGCCTTCTCTATTGGTCCCCCATCTAGTGCTATAAAAAGGAGATGGCAGATGGATTGATCACTCAATTCTTACATCCCCTATCCACTCCCTCTCCTCTCTTACAACTCTAGGGTTTAGGACAAAGGCTTGTTCTTTTAAGACAAGCCTAATCCTAATAGCTCTAAGGATTTAATAGGTCCAAAAAAAGGTGGTCAGGTCCAGTGGGTGGTTCTGAGAGGTTCAGACTCAAGTCTGAAGGAAGATCTCATTGATTGGTGGCTAGTCGAGTTCTAGAGGCTAGAACTCTTGAAGCAAGATGAAAAAATTAGATTAGCACTATAGATATTCTTTTGACTCAAATTTATATTTATTATACTTTGATTGATATAGTCAAGGGTTTCTGGGCATTAGGGTTTTCGATGCATCGGGTGCTTTAAATAAAAATTTTAAGCACCTAACCCTTTCACGCACCATTGAAATCTAATAGTGGTATCAGAGCCTACCTTGATCTATATAATTAAAGATTAAATTATTATCTTGATTGTGATCAAGCATGAATTTTTGGCTTGGTTCAAGTCGGGTCAAGGGTTGAACCTGATTGAACATCAAAACCCTAGTATGTCTTAGAGACATGTTTCAAATATAAAATGCATGATGTATGTATAGAATCTTTCTTAGTAACTTAGTACTCTAATTGGAATTCATCACCAGACCGTCTAATCATAAGAGCAAGTAGGATTCAGAGACCCTCTCTTCCTATTCCATAGGTACTCTCATGGTGTGTATGGGTGTCACTATGATGTCTCAAGAAGAAGAACCACGAAAAGAGTATTTTGTGTTCATGCATGTTATTAAAACTTCATGCATATGTGATATGCTTGAGATGCTTAGTTATAATCATGTTGTATGATTATGATTTCATATCTTAGCGATATAATTGGATGCTATGATTAGTTGTTATGATTGTTAAGATATAACTATAATTGTGCATCATTGTGGTTGATTGAATTAGGATGTGCATGAGATCATTAAAGCCCTTATAAAAATCATATTAAATCATAGTGTTGTGAACCAGTAGTTGACCTATTTTTTTGAATCGATTAATCAATTAGTGTCTAAGGAGATTTTCAAGTGTGGTGGTTACTTAATTGATTCTGTTGCTAGCCTGATCAATTTTATTAATGTCTAAGAAAAGCAATGGGGGGAACCCTACCAATCTTAATATTTTTATGGCCAATGGATTAGTTCAAATCTTGAATGAAGGTAGCTCAGTATTTAAAATATTACATATGCCTTTCTTCATGCATAGTCAATATTCTGTCAAAAACAATAGTAGGTTTATTGTGATATCCATAAGACTTGCTATGGGGATTGATGTAGATTTATCTTGGTGCATACTAGATACTTTATGGGATATTTGGATATATTGCTTTGTTGTGATATCTATAAGGACAGTATTTTTTAGATATGACTGTATGAAAATGAAGGATCTGACTTAACTAAAGATACTATAGTTTGTTGTGATATCCACAAGACTATGAGTATTTTTAGAGGCAAGATTTATGTTGAGAGTTGCATGAGATGCAATTGGATAGATTTTCCTATCTTTGAACTCATTGAGGTTTGTTGTGATATCTATAAGGCTTCAATAAGGGATTAGGATCTCAACCTCATTAAGAAATCAGATTAGGGTTTCTCATTTACCATAGGAGAAGGCTATGGTATTTGATAAAATAGTGAGAGACATAACTAGTTTTAAAAGCCTTCATCAAGTTATGCATGTCAAACATGAGTAGTTTGCTTATACTATTATTCTTATTTATATAGATTTAAGTCTGCATTATGGCTTCTTTATTTTCATCGCATAACACCATAGATAAAAATATGTTGATCGATTCCAACTATATGGCTTGGTTGAAGAACTTGCAAGTTAGATTTGTATCGGAGAAGAACTTCGATATTTTGAATATTTTTGACCTCAAATTGGTCAGTTAAAATAAGAAGGCAACAGATATCCATAAGGATATTATTTATTTATTTTGTGATAAATTTGGATATTGGAAGTATAATTGCAAGAATAATCTTGCAAGTTTGAAGTAGGGGGCAATTACAGCACCAAAAAGTGTGTATATGATACAGACCTATTTTTTATTGAGTAGCTCAGACTCTGATATTTGGGTATTAGATACCACCTGTGGATCGCATATTTGAAATTCATTACAGTGACTATAAAATATCAAAGGTTTGAAAAGAGGTGACCTCGAGCTTTGTGGCACAAGTGGAGAGTTCATTAGCACAGAGACTGTGGGAACATGTATACTTGATTTGCCTTTAGACAAAATTTTTGAATTGAAAGACTGTTATTACATGCCAAAGGTCATTAAAAATATTATTTTTATATCTTTGTTATTAAAATAAGATTATGAAATAAGGCTAATAGAAAATGGATGCTCTATTTTCTTTTCTAATAAATTTTATGTAAGTGGTTATATTAATAACAAACTTTTAATTCTTGCACTCAATGAAAATGTTTTTCATATTGAAAGAAATATAAAGAAAGAGAGAAGATGTGAATATCACATATCTCTAGTATTGCCACCTTGGTCATATTAGTGAGTCAAGAATAAGGATCACATTCAAGTGCTGATCTCATGTAAAAAATCTAAAAAATTTTTAGATGTCGGAGGGTTGCTTTTCATGCCCTTTTCTGGGCATGTGCGCATGCGACAGCGAGAAGGTGCTCATGTGTGTCTCTGATGGAGAGTCCTTCTCAAGTTTATACACTTATTCAAATAAGGCGTCACTTGCTGATATCTTTCTATTTGAATTATGTGTTACGTGGCAATTTTTTATGCATATCTGAAGTCAGAAGAGATGCCAAATGCATCTCTTTCTGGGCATGTGCGTGTGAGAGAAATTTATCGACGTATCACACCCTAAAGGGTCCTTCTATTTGAAGACTCTCAGATAAGTCATACGAGACTTGATATGACTTTTCAGATGAGGCATGCCTTTTCTATTGGTGCCCCATCTGGTGCTATAAAAAGGGTACAGTAGATGGATTGATCACTCAATTATGACTTCCCCTATCTACTCCCTCTCTCCCTCTCTTACAACTTTAAGGTTTAGGACAAAGGCTTGTTCTTTTAAGACAAGCCTAATCCTAATAGCTCTAAGGGTTTAAGAGGTCCAAAAAAAGGTGGTCAGGTCCAGTAGGTGGTTTTGAGAGTTTCAGACTCATGTCTGAAGAAAGATCTGATCGATTGGTGGCTAGTCAAGTTCTAGGGGCTAGAACTCTTGAAGCAAGGTGAAGAAAGAGTATTGTCTTTGATTCAATTTTATGTGGATCATCATTAGAGGGCGGATACTTGGACACCTCGTGAAAATTGGATTAGCACTATAGGTATTTTTTTGATCCAAATTTACATTTATTGTACTTTGATTGATATAGTCAAGGTTTCTGGACATTAAGGTTTTTGATGTATCAGTGTTTTGAATAAAAATTTTAAACACCTATCCCTTCTTCTGTGCTACCGAAACCCAACATCATAGACTTAATCTATACGAGTAGCTCTCAATTAATGACCACCGATCAAGACTGCCATACTTACCTTAGACACCAACTGGTTAGTCAGTTTCAATTTGATCAGCTTATAGACTTAGGTTCGACCACTGAGCTACAATCAAGATCCATCTTAGTCTAATCAAAGATATAACTCTGACCAACTATAACTATTGAGAATTGATCAAGAAAAGAATTGACCCAATCAGAATTAACTATTAAATAGATTTGATCAATTACTAACATAGTCCATTATCAATGATTTCTAACCCTAAGTCTAATTAGTTAAATGGACTTGACTCAAGCTAACCCATAAACCCATGAATTATGAATTTTGATGTCTTAAATATTTGATTCTCAAATCTAGATCACTTAATTCATAATTAAGTTTTAGGCAACATGAGTTGGGGTTTGGTATTTGAAAATAGTTTCAAGTTTTGTAAAATATTTTCACAAACTGTCATACAATCAAATAAACTTTAATTTTAGATCTAACATACAATATGTCAAATCTAAAATAAAAAAAAAATTAACTCTTTTCATTGTTCATCTTCATGAAAAAAATTACACAGTATCCCTACATTCCATAGGAGAACCCCATCGAATGGAAGGAGAGGGCCGTAAAACCCAACTTTCTCCTATGATCGAACGGCTATAGGGATCTATCCAATTTAATTACTATACTACTCAGATTTTAGACTAATTATTTAGATCTAATCTAAATAATTAAAATCAGATTAAAATCAGATTATATGCAAAATATTCATATCAAGAGCAACGAAGCTCTGATACCATTTGAAGAAGAACAGACTGTTCAAAGCATGCATTTTTAAAGTTTATAGTGGAAGATAATAGATTAAATATTTTAATCTTCCATACATACTTTAGATCAGATCTAAACTATCTTTAAGGATCTATGACATAAAATTTTACATACTAAAATCTAATATAAATGAAAAATTGCATTGATGCCCTGAATTAGATTTAATCTTTAGATTTGTCAGATGAGTTTAGAACTCATTATCTTATCATGGGTCAATGATTGTCACTATTGATAAGTATGGTATGAGTTTCTCTCTGATGTCGAGTAGCTATACAGATCGTTCGGCCTCTACAGATCGTCCACTCGAAGCCCCAAACGGATCGTTCTTCTCGAGAGTGCTAGCTCACACAGAAGACACTAAGTGGTTGAAATAGGCTCCTTCATTTGGATCACCTTGATACTTTCAGATTAGAAGATAGAGCTACTCGAGCAGGTGGTGGTGTGGGAAATAGGAACAAGACCCCCTTGTATTTTTCTCATGCAAAAAACTAGAGCTGCAAAACCCTAGAACCCACCCTAGAACTCATGCCCAAAGAGAAAGGACTCTTCCTCTGTTTCTCACACACAAAAGACAGCCCCCTCTTTGTTTCATGCACCCTCTCTCTCAGAAGATTATTTCCACAATAAAACTCCAACATGTTGTTGCACAAAATGAGAAAGATTTTAAAGATGGCGTGGAGAGGAAAGGGATAAGGATGAAGTGGTTAAATATGGTTCAAATTCAAACAAATTTGAATTCGAAACTTAACCAATTGATCCTTACCATTAGGGGTGCAAGAGAGAGGTGAAAAACATCAGATTGGCATGGAAAAACATCATGCAAAATTATTTCTCATGCAAGGGAAGAGAAGTCGGCATGGGGAAGAGTCCAACTTGATTTGGACTCCAACTTCTCATTCAAGTTCAAACTTTTTGAACTTAAAATTAAAACCAACCTCATCCAAAACCAAAAGGGATCAGAAGTGGGTGTTAATCCTCTTCTAGTGTGAGAAAAAAATTCACATAAAAACTTTTCTTGCATGAAGAAAAGGTGGGCGCAGAGAAAGGAGGCACAGGGGATATGTTCAGTTTGAATTTGAATTCAATTTCTCATCCAATTAGGTTTTAATCCAAATAAATTAGGTTAGACTTAATTAGACCACTGAATCTAATCTAATTAGATAGTAAATAATTTTAATTAAATTATAAATTAATGAAATTAAGTTTCGATAAAATCAGAAATCGAACACTCTTAGCGATTAGGTTATCTTATAACCTAATCGTGTCAAACCAAATTGAATCTAATTCAATTAGATTTGATCCAAATCTCAATGCTCAATCAAATTAAACTAATTAATAATCTAATCACTAATCAATCTTTCTATAATTTATCAATAATTAGTAAATTAAGTTATTATAACTTTTGCACAGGGTTAATCTTCAATCGAATTGACTATTATATCCTGAAATGATTCTTAATCATCGATCAGTCACACGATCAATCAGAAACTTCTTTTGAGTGTGACTCCATAGGTTTGAATCTAAGTCAATAGTACAAAAATAATCTTTTTATACCAATCAAAGTGACCATCTAGTAATGGTACCGACATCTAAATAGGTCGAAAGATTGCAAAGCAACATTCAAGAACCTATTGGCATATGGTTACCGTATAATTTATCCCTTTGACCCAAATGCTCAGGTGATCTAGGGTTTAACTATCAACCCTGATATAGTCATCCACATTGTATTTTAATTTTTTAAATCCATCATATGGATTATCCCGACTGAGATTTTACTGAATTAAAATACATTGATATATTAACTCCTAATTATTCGAAGGGATCAATTCCATCATTACTCACATACCAATTTTATAAGTACTTCACTGTGCCCTTACTTGCTCCTGATAAGAGGAGATCGCATCCTATTTGGACTAATCGACTGATGATTCAGAAAGTCATTGATCAAAGCAGGATAAAAGTTAGAAAAAGTTTTTAATATTTTATTAATCAAATCATTATAAGATTGAGAGAGATATGAATGTAAAATTGGATTTGATATGATTCCATATCCATAATCATATTCAGGATGCGGGATGATCATAGGATTGAATTGCATGATAACTCACCATTGAAGGATATTTTTGATATTTCTATTAATATTTTATATCTTCTAGATAGGCATGATTGAAGAAACCAGATCTAGGATTTCAGGGTTAGATCTTGAAACTTTTTCAAGATCAGACAGTGGAAGACTAAAATAAATCAAAAATTTATCTTATAAAATTAGAGAATTCCTAGATCTAAGATTCTATTACATGATTATTACATGACATTAAATCAAAAATTAAAATATAAAAAGCAAGAACTACATGTTGATCATATCAATATGTTTCTATACTACATCTAATGTATGTAAAATATAATAGATCAGATCTATTACCTTGCAAGTTAGATGTTCTAACTTTACTGATCTGAACTTGAGGATGATGTTGCAAGCTACACATGCATCTGACCTCTAGGAGTCATCCACACAAGCCCACAAATCACGATCAGAAGTCCTGGTCTAGAAAATCAGCACAGTATGCTAGTACTGCGCTGATCCTTCTTCGATGGTCGATCAGATATCTTCTTTTTCTTGATTTGGATCCTTCCAAAGATGAGAAGTAGGAGAAAGAGTTCTAGATGAGACACTCTTAGAAAACTTACAGATGAAGGGAAGAGATGAACCCAGCAACTCTAGAAGAAGATCCTCTTCTTCTTCTCTTTGCTCTAACCCAGACACCTAGTTTTGTGTCTATTAGATCTCCATGCCCCAAGACTCTTTCTCCTTAATTTTTGGATGCCCAAAAGTCTCTCAATTCTTTATGTTCTATGAAAATTTCAAAAAGAAATTCATTTTAAATAGAGAGATATGAAGAGTCCTTGTCTAGGTCAAATACCTAGTCAAGGATTATCCAAACAAGTCAGGACAAGGGGCACCCAACTCTTGGTCATCTCCTCCTTCTTTTTCTGTCATGGACCATCAGAAAATGGTGCATATTATGTGTCATGAAGGTCACAAAAATCTCAAAAAAAATTTGGATAAAATCAGTGCCATAAGGAAAGAGTTTTAATTTCCTAAAATTCTATCTCATAGAATTTGAAATCCAAACTAATTCCTACTTTGACTTGGTCCACAACCAGATTCCATGCAAGAGAGAAAAAGAGAAAAGTTTTGGGTGTGTGTGAAGACCTGGGAGAGAGAGTTTTTTCACCCAAAATAAGAGAGAGTTTGCGTGGGATAAGAGAGAGTGGGTGTGGGGGGCTAAGGTGGCGCAAGGTGGAATCCTAGTCTTACTAGGATTCAATCTATGACTTGTTCAAATTTGGTTTCTCAAACCAAATCAAACCAAAATCAAATCAACCTAATTAAAATAGGTCTTAACCCAATTAAGAGTTTAATTTAATCAAATTAAATTAGATTTAAATCTGATTTAATTTTCTAATCAAATTAGAAATTAGGTTGATCCAAGTCCTATTTGAACTAGGACTAGTTTTTCTTTGCACTTGGCTTATCTAATAAACCAATTGGACTTGATCCAATCAAGCTCAAACAAAATATAATTAAATTATATTTAATTAGACTTAATCTTAGTCTTTTGACTCAATCAAATTAAGCCAATTAGCAATTGAATTGCTAATCGATCCTCCTGCAACACTTGCACTAGGTTAAATATCAATCGTATTGATCGTTTAACCCTAGAACGATTCTTAATCGTTGATCAACCATCCGATCGGATCATGAACTCTAATATGTGTGACCTCATAGGTCCGAACCTAAGTTGGTGGCACAAAAATAAGTTTTTTACCAATCAAAGTGACCATCTAGCATTGGTACCCAACAGCCAGATAGGTCGAATGTGTAGAACAACATCCTTAGAACCCATGTGAATATAGTTTCCATATAATTTATCTCCTTGACCAAAATGCTAATAGGACACCTCAGAGTTCAACTGTCAACTCTGATCAGGTTGTCTGCATTGTATTTCAAAATATCAAATCCATATGATGGATGACCCTGGCCAAAGTTTTGCTAAATTAAAATACAGCGACTCATTCTTCTCCAACTCTTGGAGTGGTCCATCCCATCTTGATCACACTCTGACTCCACAAGTACTTAACTATGCCCAGAAGCCTTCTATCACTGAATTAAAAATTTAGTTAGCTCAGTACCAAAGCACAGTGAGTTGCTTGCAAGTCATTGAGGTGATTTTAGGTCTAAGGGACACTTATACCTATATCCCATCAGAGATATTCTCGACAGCAGAATGCTCTGGAGTTGATCACGTTCAATGATGATATACCCTTACATCTCACCTGTATGCCATACAAGTGTTTCCACACTCCTTGGTTAAGAGGACAACCAACCCATATGGCCTACAGTGACCTATGCTCAATAGGGGCTGTCGTCCTTATTAACAGCCCATCATTTGATCGTGAACAATTTTAAAGACTAATCGATAAATCCTCTCTTTATCGAACCTAAATAGTCCTAAGGACTTTATCACAACAATGGAGTTCATTAGAAGATGAAAACTTATGATGAAAATATCAAAAATATATTTTATTTATTAACAAATCAATTACAATACAAGGTTGTTCAACCGTCAACAGGTTGACGATTGGTTTTTGGGACATATTTTCCAACAACTCTCACTTGTCCTAAAGCCACTCGGTACAGTATCTAATACCCATCTTCGACTTGTGATTGTCGAACTTCTTTATCGCCAGGGCTTTAGTGAAGGGGTCGGCCAGGTTCTCCTTTCCATCAATCTTCTGAAGGTCGACGTCACCTCGATCCACGATCTCTCAGACCAGGAGGAAGCGGTGCAAAATATGCTTCGTCCGCTGGTGTGCTTTGGGTTCCTTCACCTAAGCTATGGCACCAGTGCGGTCGTAGTAGAGCAGGACTGGACCATCGAGGGAGGGTGCTACTCCGAGCTCGATGATGAATTTTCTCGGCTACACAGCTTCCTTCGTGGCATCCGATGCTGCGATGTACTCCACCTGACAAACAGAGTCTGCCACAGTATGCTGTTGAAACTCTTCCAGCAGATGGCTCCACCATTCAGAGTAAAGATATAACCTGATACGCTTCTGCTATCATCATGGTCAGATTGAAAGCTGGAGTTTGTGAACCCCATAAGTTTCAGATCTGACTCACCATAAACCAACTATTGTCCTTAGTATTTCTTAAATACTTAAGGATGGCTTTAACACTTTTCAGTGGTTTTCTTCAAGATCAGATTGGTATCTACTCACTACTCCTAGTGAGTATGCCACATCTGATCTTGTATATATCATGGCGTATATGATAGATCCCATGATCGAAGTATATGGGACTCTACTCATACGCTCACTCTCTTTAGGAGTTATCGGACAATCCTTCTTAGAGAAAGAAATTCCATGGCCTATCAATAGATAGCCCTTCTTGGAATTCTCGATGCTGAACCTCTTCAGCACAGTGTCTATGTACGTGGACTGGAATAACCCAAGCATCCTTTTAGATCTATCCTATAGATCTTCATCCCTAGGATGTAGGATGCTTCACCCAAGTCCTTCATAAAAAACTGTGATGACAACCAAACTTTTATTTCTTGTAGTGTGGGGATGTCATTCTCGATTAAAAGAATGTCATCCAGTACAAGATAAGAAATATCACAACTGGATCATTTGCCCATTTATAGATGCAGGGCTCTTCTCCGTTTTTAACGAAGTCATACGTTTTGATCACCTTATCAAAATGTATGTTCCAACTCGAGAAGCTTGCTTCAATCCATAAATGGATCTCTAAAGCTTGCATACCTTAGACTCATCTATGGATGTAAACCCTCAGATTGTATCATATACACCTCTTCGATCAGCTCTCCATTCAAGAAAGCTATCTTTATATCCATCTGTCAGATCTCATAATCCAGATGTACAGCTATTGCAAGTATTATCCGAATGGATTTGAGTATTGCCATAGGGGAGAACATCTCGTTATAGTCAATACTATAATATTGGCGATAACCCTTGGCAACCAGACGGGCTTTATAGGTCTCCTCCTTTCCATCTGCATCCCTCTTCCTTTTGAAGACCCATTTATACCCAATAGGTTTTACCCCTTTAGGTGGGTCAACCAATGTCCATACATCGTTGACCTTCATGGACTCCATTTCAGATTTCATGGCTTCAAGCCATTTCTCAGAATCAGGTCTCTGCATTGCATCCATATAGGTGATCGGATCCTCATCGTTCTCATCGCATTCGATGGGATCACCATCCCGGATCAAGAAACTGTAGTATCTGTCCTACTGATGCGATACTCTATCGGATCACCTTAATGGTGCTGGTACATTGGGCTCCAGATCTGATCTAATCAAATCCAATTCAGATTCAGCTATTGGTGTCGGTCCTTCTACCTGTTGAACTTGATCAAGTTCAACCTTAGAGACAATGGTTCCTTCACCAAGAATTTTTTTTTCTAAAAAGATTGCCTTAAGGCTGACGAACATCTTTTGTTCATCAGCATGATAGAAAAAATATCCTTTGGTCTCTTTGGGGACCCTATGAATGTGCATTTGTCAGACCTAGGTTCAAGTTTATCATAAGTAACCATTTGACATAGGCCGGACACCCCCAGACCCAAAGGTGTGAAAGTGCTAGCTTACGCCCTGTCCATATCTCATATGGAGTCTTAATTACAGACTTACTTGGAACCTATTTAATAGATAACAGGCCGATTCAAATGCATATCCCAGAAGATATTGGCAAGCTGGCAAAACCCATCATGGATCGGACCATGTCTAATGGAGTCTGATTTCTCCTTTCAGACACACCATTATGCTGTGGTGTTCCTGGAGAATCCATTGGGAGAGAATCTCATTCTCTCCTAGATATATGAGAAACTCATCAGAAAGATATTCTCCTCCTTGGTCAGACCGAAGAGTTTTAATACTCTTCCTAGTTTTTTTTCTACTTCACTTTGGAATCGTTTGAACATTTCAAATGAATCCGACTTATGTTTCATCAGATAGACAAATCCATATCTGGATAGATCATCTGTGAAAGTGATGAAGTAGAAATATCCACCTCTAGCACTTGTGCTCATGGGCCCGCATACATCAGTATGTACTAGGCCCAAGAGCTCAGTAGCTCTCTCACCTTTTTCAGTAAAAGATGACTTGGTCATTTTACCAAGAAGACAGGACTCACAGGTTGGAAGTGATTCACAATCACTGACTTCGAGGATTCTCTCTTGAGTCAATCTGTTTATCCTTTCTTATTTATATGACCTAGCCTACAGTGCCATAAGTAGATATCTGATACACTATCTAATCTAGGGTGCTTGCCTCTTATGGACTTGATCTTTCTGGTCTGGCCCTACATGATGTCCCATCCTGAACTTGCACCTTCTTCATTTCTTCTTCTTGTTCTTCTTCCATTTCTCAAAAGGTCGAGAACCAGAAGATGAGCCTCCCACTAAGTTCACCGACTCCTTATGGAGTTGGTGATCCTTCTCAAAGTTTGAAGCAACCCCAGTAATCCATGGTAGTTTACTTCAGGCTTTGTTATTCTATAATGAGTGAGGAATTGGAGATAAGACTTGGGCAGCGAGTTCAGTATTGCATCTTTCCCAAGCTGCACATGCAAAGAAAAGCTAGCTTGCTCAAACACTCCATCAGCTCGATCATGTACAATACATGATCAGTGACAGAGGCACCATCCACATTTTGGCGTTGAAGATGGCACAACTAGTCTTGTGCCTTTCCACATCATCGGGTGTGCCAAAGGCATCCTCCAATACTTGAAGTATATCCTTTGGCTGAGTCATCTCAAATCTGTGATTGAACTCATCGCTCATGGCAGCTAGCATGATGAGTGCACCATGGTCTGGTTACTGAGTCACTTCTGGTAAGTGTCTCTGACTTTCCACGTGCATTGACAGTTGGCTCCTCAGGTGCAGGATCCGTTATCACATATCGGATCCATTCATGCTCCAGGACTATCTTCAACTTTTGGTACCAGCTACTGAAGTTGGATCCCACTAATATATTATTGTCCAATAATGATGGAGCGATAGAGAAGTGGCCATATATGCACAAAGGAAAATCATAACCTAATTAGTAATTGATTCATTAAACCTAAAGATTTAGATTTTAGTCAAAAGGTTTCTCCCATTATTTTATTCGAATTGATAGCCTCTACCTCCAATTCGAGGAATTTCCTAATTTCTTAGTGGGTACTAGAATCTACTTAGACTACACACAAGCCTAACTTTGGTTGGCCAACCCATGTACATCTAAGGGTAGGTTCATAATCAATAATTTTTTTAAATAATTTTTAGTAATTTTAATTTTTCCCAGTAACAAATCAGTAGGCTTTGGCCTTCACTAAAAAGTTCTGGTTAGGTCCAACCATTAACATGACCATACTTGGCCCATCTAGCCAATGAATGATTAGGCCTAACTTTGGTTGGCTAACCTAACCACCATTTAAAAAGATGTAGTCAAAAAATCATATTAAAATGATAATTCTATCAGCTGATAAGCATCAGACCTTTGGGCCTCCAATGATTATCCAACTGATGGACCCATTATCATCCACTTAATGGGAGGCTATGATCTAGTTATCACCATAACTATTTCATTTTAAGGATCTAATAATTTTAGAGGATTTAATTGATTTAGAGGAGGAGATTAGATGAACCAGCTTATCATGGTCCTCCCACTGGTTTCACCAAGTCAGCTTAAGGGAGACCATTAAAAGGGCTGGTCTAGGAGCACCTAAATCAGTCACACTGATTTACCTAACTAACATGGGTCAGCTCGAATAGTCAAGTGATCCGATCAAAATATAATTTCACCAAGAGACCAGGTAAGTTTGATCGGTGAGAGAGTCTGCCAAAGCTTGCCTTAGACACCATCAGAAATGGCCAGGTAAGCGGGCTACCAATTATAAACCACCGGTCTGGTTTACCTTAGACACCAACTGGTTTAATTAGTTTTGATTAGATCAACCTAACAGTTTGTGCTAGACCGCTTAGCTAAGAATCAAGTCTATTTGATTCTCGTTAAAGACATTGACTTGACCAACTACAACTATTGTAATTGATCTAGAGAATTCTTGACCTAATCTAAGACAACAATTGATTAGATTTAGTCGATTCTCTAATTAAGTTTATCTTTAATCTAACCTTAGATCTAACCCAATTAATGGACCTAATTCTCACTAACCCATTAACCCAATGTGTTATGGTTTGTGTCTTAGGTTCTTCAATTCACAATCCTAGAACCTAATCAAACAACTTCTTAATTCTCAATTAAGTTTTGGGCTGAGGGTTGGGGTTCGACTTTTCGAAAATAATTTTTATATTTGTAAAATATTTTTACAATATGGTTTTACCAACCAAGTTGCATATTTGATTCATAATCAAAATACAAGTAAAAAAAAAGAGAGAATGAAACTACTTTAGATCTAATCTAAATAGGTTCATATAATTAAAATAATTTCAACTTTAAACTGTGCAAATTTTTCAGACAAATATATGATGGTTCTTTGCATGAGAATTATTAACAAAGAGATTTTATTTTTGATTTAAATACCTTTTAAATCAAATAAATCATAAATTTAATCTAGATCATATCTAACAAATTTATGATTAAAGATAGATCTACACGAACTAGGACAACCTTTGTACTGTAAGGGGTAAACCTTACAGCAGGACAACCTACAGTTCATGATTGATCCGAAAATTTTAATTTTAGATTTAATAATTAGATTATAAATTAGATCTAATTTAAAAAATAATCTAAGCATGTGTAAATAATCATGTAATAAACAACCTAGGCTCTGATACTAATTGAAGGAATCAGTCTAGGGTTTCAGGGTTAATTTTCAAGATCAAGCAGTGGAAGACTAAAATAAATCAAAAATTTATCTTATAAAATTAGAGAATTACTAGATCTAAGATCCTATTATATGATTATTATATTGCATTAAATCAAAAATTAAAATATAAAAAGCAAGAACTACATGTTGATCATATCAACATGTTTCTATACTACATCTAATGTATGTAAAATATAATAGATCAGATCTATTACCTTGCAAGTTAGACGTTCTAACTTTGCTGATCCGGGTTTGAGGATGATGTTGTGAGCCACACATGCATCCGACCTCTAGAAGTCGTCCATATGAGCCCACGAATCACGATCAGAAGTTCTGGTCCAGGAAATCAGCAAGTAAGCTAGTACTGCGCTGATCCTTCTTCGATGGTCGATCAGATGCCTCCTTCTTCTTGATTTGGACTCTTTCAAAGATAAGAAGTAGAAGAAGAAGTTTTTGATGAGACACTCTCAAAAAATTTACAGATGGAGGAAGGGAAGAGATGAACCCAGCAACTTTAGAAGAAGACCCTCTTCTTCTTCTCTTTGCTCCAACCCAGACACCTAGTTTTGTGTCTATTAGATCTCCATGCCCCAAGACTCTTTCTCCTTGATTTTTGAATGCCTCAAAGGAGTCTCAATACTATATGTTTCACAAAAATTTCATGAAAAAATTTATTTTAAATAGAGAGATATGAAGAGTCCTTATCTAGGTCAAATACCTAGTCAAAGATTTTCCAAACAAGGCAAGACAAGGGGCACCCAACTCTTGGGTGTCCCCTCCTTCTTTTTCTGTTATGGACCACCAGAAAAGGATGCATATTATATTTCATAAAAGCTACAAAAATCTTAAAAAAAATTGAAAAAAATCAGTGCCATAAGAAAAGAGTTTTGATTTCCTAAAACTCTATCTCATAGAATTTAAAATCCAAACTGTTGAAGCAAAAATCCGCCTGCACCGGAGAAGCTGGAGTCGAGGAAGTCGCAGTCACCGTCGGAACCTGCAAAGGAAGTCTAAATCAGAGGTGGGGTTGCTCCGGCAAGACCCTCCGATGCTCAAGTCAGTTCTCTGCTTCAACAAGAATGGAGTGCTCGAACAGAAATTTTAGCAGAGTTTCTAGGTAAAAAATGAGAGCTTAAAAATAACGTATCTGGGGTCCCCCTTTTGTAGGCAGAAGGAGCAACAGACTGATAGCGACATTTGTAACCATCTGGTAGTAGGCCGTCCATGGTCAGGAGCAGTTTATTGCGAGGAGTAGTGGAGTGGAATCGTGGCTATCACCGGGACATGCCACGTGGAGTCTGTCGCAGGGAGTGGAGCGGCGTCCGTTGTTGCGACTTGCCAAAGGATGGAGGAATCATGTGGTATCTGTCGCAGGAAGTAGAGCAGAGTCGTGGCTGTTACTGTGGCTCGCCAGGGAATGATGGAGTCGCGCCGAATCCATCGCAGGAAGTGGAGCAGAGTTGTGGCCGTTGCTGGGGCCTGCTAGAGGGTCCAGGCCTGTCGGTCGAAGAGAGGAGTTCGGAGCTCGGCTCTCGTAGGAGTCCGTGCGAAGTCTTCCTTCAGTCGAAGTCAGGGATAAGGTCCGACTCCCGTGGGAGTCCGGATGGAGTCTTTTCGCAGCTGGAGTCGGAGACGAGATCTGGCTCCCATAGGAGTCTGGGCGAAGTCTACCTGCAATTAAAGTCAGGGACGAGTCCGGCTCCCTTAGGAGTCCGGACGAAGCTTACCAGCAGTCGAGGTCGAGGATGGAGCCTGGCTCCCGTAGGAGTTTGGGTGAAGACTTCTAGCAGTTGAGGTCATAGGCAGAGTCTGGCTCCCGTAGGAGTCCGGACGAAGTCTGCCCGCAGCCAGAGTTGGGGGCGAGGTCCGGCTCCCGTAGGAGTCCGGGCGAAGTCTACCTGCAATTAAAGTCAGGGGTGAAGTCCGACTCCCTTAGGAGTCCGGACGAAGCTTACCAGCGGTCGAGGTCGAGGATGGAGTTTGGCTCCCGTAGGAGTCTGGGCGAAGCCTTCCAGCAGTTGAGGTTGGGGATGAAGTCCGGCTCCCGTAGGAGTCCGAACGAAGCCTTCCAGCAGTTGAGGTCATGGGCAGAGTCCGGCTCCCATAGGAGTCCAGACGAGGTCTGGTAGTTATAGGAATCTGCCGTTGGTGAAGTTTAGTCATTGACAAAATTTGGGGTAGTTTGGATTGGAGTTGAACCTAGCTGGAAGAAGTCTGGAAGGGATTCGGGGAACAGCTGATAGTCGTAGAAGGTCGGCTGGCGGCGGAGCTTAGTGAGCATTTGGGGTGGCTTAATAAATGACGGGGGAACTCATGTTGAAGGAGTTCGGGTGGTGCAGTGGGAGTTTGTCCGTCGGGGGAATTCAGTCAGCACTGTGGAAATTCGACTGTTGGAGAAGTTCGGAGAGATATCATCCACAGTCGAAAGCTGGAGGAATCTTGGGAGGGTCAATCCTATTAAGAACTTCGGCTGAGGGTATTTTATACCTAACACAGTCTCCTACTTTCGAGTTCGAATTTCGAATGAAGTACAGAGAGATTTTACAGTCAAAGTTGCTCCCTTGATGTCCGTGCGCAATCGTCCTCAGATATTTTGGCATTCAATGCGCGTGCGCTGGAGTCTTTTCAAATAGAGGCAATCTGAAGAGGCTCTTTTGGAACCTGCAGCGGAACGGTGCTCAAGGCATGGCGCAATAAAGGCTCTGTCGGCCGTCTGCCACTTTTTAACCGCCCGCTGTGGTGAGTGGGACATGTGGCGAAAAGAGATCGGTCAGAGGGGATTCGCGATCATCATTATGCCGGATCTTGAGTCTATTTAAATCCGCACTCCTCCCCCAAGAGTCCCGCTCTATCCAGCAGTCTCATTCTGGCGCCCTTCTTTTCCCTGAGAACTCTGATTTTTCTCAGCACCCTTTCTAGCCTTAGGCATTCCTCGAGCCATCCCCATTTCTGCACCTTCGCACCTCTCTGAATCGCTTAGGTTAGTCGCAGAACTCCTTCCTCTTTTTGTTCTTCCTTTTGCCGTTCGATCTTTCTTCCTCTTGCTCTGCACATCAGTCCCCCAGACCTTGTCCGCGATCTTCCCTAATTTTTAGGGATTTCACCTCTGTAAGTAGTCTCCGTGTGATTCTAGATGTCTTCCATGGCTTCTTCTTCTAGCAGCTCTAGGAGTTCGTCTGTCTCGGTCTTTCAGAGTCCTCAGGCGATAGATGAATCGGTAGCTAGAGCTGACCTCATCCGATTTTTGCACCGGACGCCATTCCTTGTTCTCTGACTCTGGACGAACTCCAACTGATAAGAGTTCAGTATGGGTTCCTTCAGAGTACAAACTGAAACTTCCTGGCCCGTCCGACTGGGCTAGTGCCCCTCCCCCGGCTGCTTCTACCTGTACCGGGAGGCCTTCCATGCCGGACTTCGGCTTCCTTTCTCGCCTTTTGTTATTGCTCTTTTTAGTTTCTGGATATTTCTTTGGCTTCGGTTGCACCGAACTCCTTTAGGTTTTTGATAGGGTTCCTCTCTCTTTGTCATATAGTCGAAGTCCAGCCCATCCTTTCCTTGTTTAGATACTTCTACACTTCAAGCATCATCCCACGGCAAAGGACTAGTGGTACTTCTCCCACAGTTCGGTAGGAAGGGGTTGCTGAAAGGTGCCCCCTCTTTATCCATAACTGGAAGGGAAAGTTTCTTTATGTTCGATGCCCGACCTTGAGGCTAAGGTTGCCCCTTGGGGCTTCCTGAGGGACTCCGTCCGTCGGGCCCCCAGCCTGGGGGAGGACGATCTTCAAGCTTCTCAGAAACTCCTCAAATATCCAACTCTTTCTCTCTCCAGCCTCCTAAGGAGCAGTTTTTGTTCAACATCGGCCTGAGCCCCCTGGATCCCGTCAGTATTTCGTCTCTTTTTTCTTTTCTTCTTTTCCTTTCCTTCTTTCTTCTTCTTTGTAATGAGCTGCGTCTTAACGCATTGACCTCCCGATGGAGTGCCCTACCGAAGCGCTTCCCTTGCCCCAGGGGATTCTGCTGAAGTCCACGATCCAGCGCCTGAAGAAGGAAGTTCTTCATTTGATGAAAAGGTCGAAGAAGATGGAAGGCGAGCTCCGCAGGTTGAGGGAGGGTCACTCCGAAGCCACCGTGGAGGCCACCCACTTCGAAACCTCCACATGAAGGGGATCATGGAGTACAGCGGAGAAAGGTAACTTAGAGAGGGAGCTCGAGGAACACAAGAGGTGCGCCAGCGATCGAATTTGAGCTCAAGCCACCAAGATTAGTTCCCTCTGAGTGGAGCTGTCGGCTGCACAGGAGAGAATTAGTCAGTTGGAAGGAAGCTCATCCTGGCTTTTGACTCGGGCCGACAGCGATCGGGAATGGTCGAAGAAGGTTTCCGTCCTCCAGCAACAGCTCCAGGATGCGAGGCGAGCTATGATGCGTACCGGGCTGGCTGGTGCAAGCAGGTGGATGAATACAAAGGGAGGCTCAGAGTGGTGACCGACAATGTTGCCCGCCTTCAAGGGCAGCTAGCTGGAAGGGCTCAGCTTGCTTCCGCTCGGGATTCCAGCGAACTCCAATCCCTGAGAAGAACCACAGAAGAGCTTTCTGTTGCCCTTGGGGAGGGGAAGACCGAGCTGCAGCAATTGAAGATCCAGCTGGCATGCGAGCAGCAGACCGTCAAGGACGGAGGCAGAATCTGAGGTCCTGAGAAAAAGGCATCGAGAGGCGGAGAATGAAAGCCAGCGATTTCACCATAGATACATGGAGATATTAATGAGAGAGAGGGAATTGGAAGCAAAGTCAAAGTTTAAGGCGCTCCCTGACGAGGGTCGAAGCCGAAAGTTCGAGGTCGAAGGAAGTCGGGCCCCCTTAGGGCTCTTTTTGCCTTCCATCTTCCCATGTATATATTTTTTCCTTTTATTATTTTGTCTTGTTCTTGTTGTTTTGCTTTTCTTCCTTTAGCCTGCTTGGCTTTGTAGTGTATATTTCGTGAATGAAATGAAAAGGAGATTTCATGTTACCTCGTCCACGCATTGCATTAAATTATCATCCGTCGAACTTTTTTTGTCTCTTGACTTGTTCGATGTCGGTGTCATTCGGAGGTCCCAGTCGTCGCCACGTTGATTTGCTTTTCTTGTCGTCTATGGCGTAGGCTCGAGCTCGTGGTCTGAACTTTGCATTACCTTGAAGGAGTCATTATTTTCTTGACCCGTGTCAAGAGCCTTCTTAGAGACCGGGGATGTTCGGTAGGAGCTCCCGTCTTTGTTGAGACGAAGTTCCCTATATTTTGGTGTAGTTTATTTTTCATCTGTTGTCGATGTAGCTGTCACTTTTCTTTTTAATTTTCCTCCTCTTCTTTGAGTGAGGGTCCTCCCCTTGCTTTTCGTGGGGTCGCGTAGAGATGTAGAGGTCCGTTGAGGGAACTTTTCCTTTATCCGATCATGTTGGGCGATCGGATTTTTGCCATCGTCAGGATGAGGTTCTCCTTCTGTTCTTGACGTAGTCGATCTCAGCTCAGGTTAGGATGAGGTTCTCCTCCTGTTCCCAACGGGACTGTGGGGGCACATAAAGGTCGTTGCAAGGGCCTCTCCCCCCATCCAGTCTAAAAGAATCGGATCTTTGACTTTGCTCATGTCAGGATGAGGTTCTCCTTCTGTTCCTAACATGGCTGTGGGGGCACATTAGGGCGTTGTAGGGCCTCTCCCCCCATCCGGTCTAAAAGAATCGGTCTTTGACTTTGCTCATGTTAGGACGAGGTTCTCCTCCTGTCCTTAATATGGCTGTGGGGGCGCATAAGGGCGTTGTAGGGCCTCTCCCCCCATCCAGTCTAAAAGAACGGGCCTTTGACTTTGCTCATGTTAGGGCGAGGTTCTCCTCCTGTCCCTAACATGGCTGTAGGGGCGCATAAGGGTGTTGTAGGGCCTCTCCCCCCATCTGATCTAAAAGAACCGGGCCTTTGACTTTGCTCATGTGAGGGCGAGGTTCTTCTCCTGTCTCTAACATGGCCATGAGGGCACTTAAGGGCCATTATATGGGCCTCTTCCCCGATCCGATCTTAAAATAATCGGACCTTCATTTTGCTCATGTTAGGATGAGGTTCTCCTCCTGTTCCTAACTTGACCATGGGGGCACTTAAGGACCGTTATATGGGCCTCTCCCCCGATCCGATCTTAGGTTTTGATTGTTTGAAGGGGTTATCCCCAGTCATAACAAGTTCATGCCAAAAAAAAGACATGCAAAGTCGAAAGGAATTTTGATTCAAAGCAAAGTCGTTAGTAGTACGTTTACAGGTTTTTCGAGTCCCATGGTCGTGGAAGGTCTGCTCCTCCTTGAGGTCCTCCGGTGATGGAGTTGATGATCCCGATTGGAGGCGATCTCGGGCTGCTCTTCCCTCCTCGGCGGTTCAGGTTGCGGCAGGGCCCTAGGCTGATCCTCTCTGCCTTCAGGTCGACGTCGAATGAACCTGTCGAGCCGACCTCATCTGATGAGCTCCTCGATCTCATCCGAAGTTGAATGACTCCTTTGTATCGTGGCCATGGTCATGATGGTAGAGGCAGAACTTTTAGGATTGCGCTTCCAAGGTGTGTGCGCATCCTTTCCAGCTTTGGCAGCTGCTCCCTGACCTCCATCAGCACTTGGATTTTCGAGGCATTGAGGGGGACATAGTTGCGGAACCTTCTGGGGGAGAACCTCGTCGAGCCCAGTGATCTGGGATTCCTGCCTGCATACCCGGGAGGAGTATGGACACGCTTGTGCCCGGAGGAGTTCGAGAACGTGGTCGAGCTTCTCTTGGCCCTTTTTCGGCTGTGGCTTACTCGAGTCTCCCGCCTGCCGCTCTCTCAGGTCTCCTCATCCTTCATTTTAAAGGCTTCTTCCATTCGGACGTACCCTTCGGCCCGAGCAATAGGTCGGCAAAATCTCTGGGGTACTTCTTCTCCAGGGAGAACAAAAAGTCGTTCTTCTGAAGGCTGCCCTTAGAGCGGCCATCGCTACCGACTGGTCCAAGTTTCGAACCTCCAGTGCGGCGACATTGAAACGATTGATGTAGGCCCAATGGATTCCCCCTCCCTCTGCTTGATGTTGATGAGGGACTCTGAACCCTTCCGGAGGTGCCGGCTGCTGACAAAATGGGCCACAAATTGGTGGCTCATCTGATCGAAGGAAAAGATGGTACCCGACTTTAGCATCGAGTACCAGTTCCTCGCCACTCCCTTCAAGGTGGATGGGAAGGCTCGGCATAGAATGGCATCGGGTGCACCATGAAGCAGCATCATCGTCCGGAAGGCCTCCAGGTGGTTAATGGGTCTGAAGTCCCGTCGTAGCTTTCAAATTGGGGGAGTTTGAAGTTCACGGGATCGATTCCTACATGATCATTTGAGAAAAGGGAGGGTCGTACAAATATCCTCACCATAAGTGGGGGAGCATGGCGGAGTTCTTCAATCCGTCGGTTCATCTCCTGGAGCCTCCGGTCCAGGAAATCCTCTCGACTACGGGTCTCGAGGGTCCTCTGGCAGAATGGGGGTAGAGATCTTTCAGGGGTGGAATCGTGATCGATTGAGGGCTCTCCACCCTCGGATTCATCTTTCAGGGAAAGACGGGGGGACTGGCCCAAGTGGCCCATCCCACTGTCAGATTTTGGAGTTTTGATGACGTCTTTCCAGGCGCACTGATGCCTGCGGCTGCTGCTATTGCTGTATGGCCTGCACAGCTTCAGTGAGGCCTCTGACCTACTGCGCCAGCAAGTCGAACTACTCCGCACCAACCACCATTGCCGATGGAGGAGGGGGAGGCTGAGAAACTGGAGGCGAGGCCGGAGCCTGAGAACTGGCTGCGGAGGCCGTGGACGTCGCATGGATGCTTTGCGGGGAGGCATTGGGCGAAGATCGAGTGGGAGGAGGAGGAGAGGTCATCGAAGAAGATGATCGGAGGTGGTCGCATTGAGTGCTCCTTTAAGAATAAGGGTACTGCGAAGATACAGGCTCCTTCCTCTAGCGCCAATCTTGTTGGAGCAAAAATCCGCCTGCGCCAGAGAAGCTGGAGTCGAGGAAGTCGCGGTCGCCACCGGGACCTGCGAAGGAAGTCTAAATCGGAGGTGGGGTTGCTCCGGCAAGACCCTCCGATGCTCAAGTCAGTTCTCTACCTCAACAAGAATGGAGTGCTTGAACGAAAATTTTAGCAGAGTTTCTAGGTAAAAGATGAGAGCTTAGAAAATAACGTATCTGGGGTCCCCCTTTTATAGGCGGAGGGAGCAATAGACTGATAGCGACATTTGTAACCGTCTGGCAGTAGACCGCCATAGTCAGGAGGAGTTTATTGCGAGGAGTAGTGGAGTGGAATTGTGGCTATCACTGGAACATGCCATGTGGAGTCTGTCGCGGGGAGTGGAGCGACGTCCGTTGTCGCAACTTGCCAGAAGATGGAGGAATCACGTGGTATCCATCGCAGGAAGTGGAGCAGAGTCGTGGCCGTTACTGTGGCTCGCCAAGGAACGATGGAGTCACGTCGAATCCATCGCAGGAAGTGGAGCAGAGTCGTGGCCATTGCTGGGGCCTGCTAGAGGGTCCAGGCCTGTCGGCCGAAGAGAGGAGTTCGGAGCTCGGCTCTCGTAAGAGTCCGCGCGAAGTCTTCCTTCAGTCGAAGTCGGGGATGAGGTCCGGCCCTCGTGGGAGTCCGGATGGAGTCTTTCCATAGCTGGAGTCAGAGACGAGATCTGGCTCCCGTAGGAGTCTGGGCGAAGTCTACCTGCAATTAAAGTCAGGGGCGAAGTCCGGCTCCCTTAGGAGTCCGGACGAAGCTTACCAGCAGTCGAGGTCGAGGACGGAGCCCGACTCCAGTAGGAGTCCGGGCGAAGCCTTCCAGCAGTTGAGGTCGTGGGCGGAGTCCGGCTCCCGTAGGAGTCCGGACGAAGTCTGCCCGTAGCCAGAGTTGGGGGTGAGGTCCGACTCCTGTAGGAGTCTGGGCGAAGTCTACCTGCAATTAAAGTCAGGGGCGAAGTCCGGCTCCCATAGGAGTCCGGACGAAGCTTACCAGCGATCGAGGTCAAGGATGGAGCCCGGCTCCTGTAGGAGTCCGGGCGAAGCCTTCCAGCAGTTGAGGTTGGGGATGAAGTCCGACTCCCGTAGGAGTCCGGACGAAGCCTTCCAGCAGCTGAGGTCGTGGGCGGAGTCCGGCTCCCGTAGGAGTCCGGACGAAGTCTGGTAGTTGTAAGAATCTACCGTTGGTGAAGTTCAGCCGTTGATAAAATTCGGGGTAGTTCAGATAGGAGTTGAACCTGGCTGGAAGAAGTCTGGAAGGGATTCGGGGAACAGCTGATAGTCGTAGAAGTTCGGCTGGTGGCGGAGCTCAGTGAGCACTTGGGGCGGCTTAATAGATGACTGGGGGAACTTATGTTGAAGGAGTTCGGGTGGTGCAGTGGGAGTTCGTCCGTCGGGGGAATTCAGTCAGCACTGTGGAAATCCAGCTGTTGGAGAAGTCCGGAGAGATACCATCCACAGTCGAAAGCCGGAGGAGTCTTGGGAGGGTCAATCTTGTTAAGAACTTCGGCTGAGGGTATTTTATACCTAACACAAACTAATTCCTACTTTGACTTGGTCCACAACCACATTTAATGCAAGAAAGATAGAGAGGAATGTTTTGGACATGCGTGAAGACTTGGGAGAGAGGGTTTTGTCACATAAAATAAGAAAGAGTGGGTGTGGGGGGCTAAGGTGGCGCAAGGTGGAATCCTAGTCTTACTAGGATTCAATCTATGACTTGTTCAAATTTGGTTTCTCAAACCAAATCAAAGCAAAATCAAATCAACCCAATTAAAATAGGTCTTAACCCAATTAAGATCCTAATTTAATCAGATTAAATTAGATTTAAATTTGATTTAATTTTCTAATCAAATTAAAAATTAGGTTGACCCAAGTCCTATTTGAACTAAGACTAGTTTTTCCTTGCACTTGGCTTATCCAATAAACCAATTGAACTTGATCCAATCAAGCCCAAACCAAATCTAAGTAAATCATATTTAATTAGACTTAACCTCAGCCCTTTGGCTTAATTAAATTAAGCCAATTAGCAATCGAATTGCCAATCGATCCTCCTACAATACTTGCACTAGGTTAAATATCAATCGTATTGATCGTTTAACCCTAGAATGATTCTCAATCGTTGATCAACCATCCAATCGGATCATAAACTCTAATGTGTGTGACCTCATAGGTCCAAACTTAGGTCGGTAGCATAAAAATAAATTTTTATACCAATCAAAGTGACCATCTAGCAATGGTACCTGATGGCCGGATAGATCGAATGTGTAGAACAACATCCTTAGAACCCACACGGATATAGTTTCCATATAATTTATCCCCTTGACTAAAATGCTCATAGGATACCTCAGAGTTCAACTATCAACTTTGATCAGATTATCCACATTGTATTTTAAAATATCAAATCCATCTGATAGATTATCCTGGCTAAGATTTTGCTAAATTGAAATACAGCGACTCATTCTTCTCCAACTCTTGGAGTGGTCAATCCCATCTTGATCACACTCTGACTTCATAAGTACTTGACTGTGCCCAGAAGCCTTCCATCACTGAATTAAAAATTCAGTTAGTCCAGTACCAAAGCACAGTGAGTTGCTTGCAAGTCACTAAGGTGATCTCAGGTCTAAGAGATACTTATACCTATATCCCATCAGAGACATTCTCGATAGCAGAATGCTCTGGAGTTGGTCACGTTTCATGATGATGTTGTGGTGAAATTTCAGTGCAGGGGTAAAATGATAATTTTAAAAATTTTTCAAAATTATAATTTTACAGTAAAAATTATTAATTAATCTAATTAATTAACATGTATTAATCCTACATAAAGATCTAAATATGATATATATAGCATGTATTTAAATTTAAAATTTAAACTTCTGCAGTAAATATTTTACTGTTATGTGTTTAGAACACATTACCTTCGTCCAGGTAGTCGATCACCATAGTTTGATCACCATCAGGATGGTCTGATCATTGCAATACAGCCACATAGTATGTCTGGCCTCTATGGATCATCCACATGAAGCTTTCGATTTGATCGGCTCCTCATGAATGCTAGTTTGTTGCAGAATTTTTTCGACGGCTGATGCTGATCGAACTCCTTTGATCGATGTCTGTCGACTCCTTGGATGCTCTAGATCATCAGCAAAGGTGTTTGAGAGGTTGATGAAGCTCTCTCTGAAGTTTGGTGGGTTCACGACACTCGTAGCTCACCTTCTCACTTCCCGAACCCAAGGCAGTAACCCTAGGGTACACACAGAAAACCCTATGCCCAAAATCTTTTCTTTTCTCTTCTTTTCTTTTCTTTTCTCATGCACAAGGCTTTTCTCATGCCACCTTTCTCTCACAGATCAGATGTTCACACGCCCCACCTTCTCATCCCTTTTAAAATGATGCAAGACCATATTTTTACCATGTGAGAGGATAAAGCTAGGTGGTTGCTCACTTGAATTCAAATCGAATTTTAATTCAAATGCCAACCAACCTATCCTTATCCACTTAAGGCATGAGAAGGGAGGGGCATGGGCTTCTTTGTGTGTGGAGAGTATACATGAGAAATATTTTCTCGTGTAGAACAAGTGGCGCACAAGTGGATAAGGTGGCGCATGAGATTAGTTTCCCATTCAAATTCAAACTTCATTTGAATTTGAATGGCCAACCAACCATCTTTATCCACTCAAAATGGCGCACATAGGAGGGGTGTGGGAAGACTTCTGCATGGGAAAAATTCATGAGAACTTATTTCTTATGAATTCAGATAGGCGCAGGTGAGGTGAGGTAGCGTAGGGAGATGAGTCAAGGTGGTTTCAAATCTAATTGAACCAACTTTATTAAAATAGGTTAGGCACAATTAGACTAAATTAAACCCAACACAATTAGACTTAATTAGGCTCAATAAAATCTTAATCAAATCAGAAATTGACTAAGCCCAACCCCTAATCAAATCAGGGACCAAACCACCTCAGTGATTAGGTCAACTCTTAACCTAATCGGATCAAACCCAACTGAATCCAATTCAATTGGACTTGATCCAAAAATAATTACTCAATCAAATTGAGTTAATTAGCGATCAAATCACTAATTAAATCTCTCATAAATATTGAGTCCAAATTCGATGGATAATCGGACATCAAAGTCCATCGATATGAAACCTTGATCAAAGAGTCCCAAACCAACGGGACTCTTGACCCCGATACCCAAAATGTATGAAACTCATGATCAGAGAATCCTGATTCTCGATCATAAAGTCCCAGACATATAGGACTCAGAGTCCCCAAGTATTAGGTCTCTTGGTCGAAGAGTCCTAGTCCAGTGGGACTCTTTACCAGCCATCAGATCAGATAGGAACCTCTAATATGTGTGACCCCGCAGGTTCGAACCTAAGCCGATAGCACAGGAACCAATTCCTGTACCAATCGAAGTGATCATCTAGCAATGGTACCCAATGTCCGGATAGATCGAATAGTCATAATCGCAACATTCAGAACCTACGCAAATATGGTTACTGTATAATTCATCCCTTTTGACCCCTATGTATAGGACGACTCAGGGTTAAACTGTCAACCCTGATCAGATCATCCGAATCATGCTCAACTCAAAAAGTCCTATAACTCCTCACTAGGACTACCCTAGCCAAGATTTTGTTAAATTGAAACACGACTGTACACAGCTCCTGAACTGGAGTGGTCAATCCCATCTTGACACACGCATCGACAAGTCAAGTACTTGACTACACCCAGCAGCCTTCCATCACTGAATTAGAATTCAGGTAGTCCAGTGCCTAAGTGCAGTGAGTTGCTTGCAAGTCACCATGACAGTCTCAGGTCGGAGAGACAGTTACACCCATATCCCATCAGAGCAAATCTTGACAGTAGAAAAAGCTCCAGAGTAAGTCACGTTCAGTGCAGATGTACCCTTATATCTCACCTGTATGCCATACCAGTGTCTCCACACTCCTTAGTTAAGAGGACAACCAACCCATATGGCACACAACGACCTATGCTTGATAAACATTGTTGTCCTTGGTAACAACGTATCATTTGATCGCGAATAGGTTTAAGGACTAAACGACAAATCCTCCTTTATCGAGTCTAAATAGTTCTAAGGACTTCACCACAATATAGGAGTTCATTAGAAGATGAAATAATTTGGGATAAAAAATATTCAAAATAATTTTTATTTAATTTATAATTCATATACTAATACAAGAAAGAGCACAATCGTTAACAGACTGACGATTGGCTTTGGGATACTATTCTCAATAGATGTACCCTTACTCTCATCTATATGTTATACCAGTGTCTCTATACTCCTTGATTAAGAGGACAACCAACCCATATGGCCTACAGCGACCTATGCTCGATAAAGTCTGTCATCCTTATTAACAGCCCATCATTTAGTCGTGAATAGTTTTAAGGACTAATCGATAAATCCTCTCTTTATCGAACCTAAATAGTCCTAAGGACTTCATCACAATAATGGAGTTCATTAGAAGATGAAAACTTATGATAAAAATACTAAAAATATATTTTATTTATTAACAAATCTATTACAATACAAGGTTGCTCAACTGTCAGTAGATTGATGATTGACTTTTGAGACATATTTTTCAATAATAATATATTACTAGACATCAATCTTGACTTGTAGATTTGATTAAATTAAAGAGTTTAATTTGATTACCAATTAGAAAGGGTTCTAATTGCTAAAATTAGATTAGCTTGATTAGACCTAAATCGGTTAGATTGGATTCTAATCAAATCTGATCAACTTGCATCTGAACCTACTACTGGCTAGATGTGGAACCCAATGGATCACACATAAAAAAAATTAATCAAGGGTCTAATTGGATAAAATCATGTTTGCAAGATGAATATGCTAGCACATATTGTAAATCCTAACTCTTAGTTTCGAATTAGATTTGAAATTGGTTCTGGATTGGGCTAATTAAATCCAATTAAATGCAAATCAAATTTGTGTCTAACTTGGGTTAACCCTTGGCTGGTTGAGCCAAGGTGTTGGTGCCACAAACCAAGCATCCTATGCACCAGAGATTCTCTCTCTGATGTGTGGTGTATTTTTTTGTGTGCAGAATTTTTGTTGGCATCCCATGGGATGGGACACCCCTTTCCTCATCCTTATCCATTTTTTCCAAGGTGAAATATTTTATGAGGATTTCAGATCTTAATTTAGGTGCAGAGGAGTCCTTCTGTGGCTGAAATACTTTATGGGATATCATAGAAAATTGGATAAGTTTTGAACCCTAGCCGCCCCTCCTTATCTTTGGTGCCACTTGGACTTAGAGTCCAAGTGGTTAAAACCTCTTAAAACCTCCACTCCCCTTTTATTTTTCCATGCCTAATCTAAAGTTGGCACCTCCATTTTGAGCCCTTGTATGGCCATGGAGCGCTGATCAATGGTTGAAAAAAATGGCGCCCAAGTTAAGTCTCGTGATGCATGAAAAAACATCAAAGAATTATTTCTCTGAAGAGTCCTTCTACACGAAGTGACTCTTGAAAATAATTTAGATAATTTTCATGTGTCGTAGGAACTTGGACCAGTGTGAGATGATGTGGTTGGGTGTGAGATCAGAAGAGGAGGTGCGAGATATTCCAAAGATGGGGCGTGAGTTGATCCCGATGGCACCCTGTCGCTAATTATAAATAGATTTATGCACCGGGGACTTCAGATCATCCAAATCCCTTTTTTCCTACAACCTCTCCCTATTGTCCAATTGTCTCCTTTCTTCCCTTATTAGGACAAGTCCTAAAATAGTGAAGAAAAGCATGGTGGGTGATGTGCATATATTTTTAAAATTTTATAGTGAAACATACATAGATTAAACAATTTAATCTACAATGATACATAGATCAAATCTAAATCACCATACAGGATCTATGACATAAACTAATATGTATGTATACATATCTGAAATCTAAAATTCAGTAAGTATAGAATATATCTAATTTATATTTAGATCATATCTAAATATTAATTGAATTTATATTTTTATATCTGAGCATGGATAATAGATCATCGCATTCAAAATCTATGGTAAATGATCCTTCATGATGCTTGGTAGCCGCACACGCATCTGGCCTCTATGGGTATCCACACGAAGCCCTTGTGCTGATCGATCTCTCCAGGAGTGCTAGCTCGTGAAGACACCATCTTTTGGCTGATTTGAGAGGAACATGATATAGATGAAGAATAAGGAGACTTTCTCATTTTTTTCTTTAGATTCATGCATCTGATCTC
>NC_026001.2:38722307-38754429 GCF_000442705.2 Elaeis guineensis | reverse complement strand
TCAGTTTGGATTGACCCGATTAGGTTAAATGTTGACCTAATCGCTAAGGTGGTTTAGTCCCTGATTTGATCAGGGGTTAGGTTTAGTTAATTCCTGATTTGATTAGGATTTTATTGAGCCTAATTAAGCTAATTATGTTGGATTTAATCTGGTCTAATTTTGCTTGACCTATTTTAAACTAGGTTAGCTCAATTTGAATCAAACCACCTTGTTTTAAATTCCCTGCGACACCCAACTTCCTTGCACCCATTTGAATTCACGAGAAGAAACTTCTCGTAAAATTTTTATCATGCAAAACCCTTCCCACACCCTCATTTGTGCACCATATGGATGGATAAAATAATTAGTTAGCCATTCAAATTCAAAACATGTTTGAATTTGAATGGATAACTTATCACTTGCCCTTTCATCCTTATCCATTTTGTGCGCCACATTACTTACACGAGAAAAGGTTTCTCGTGAAACATTTTCCACTCTCAAAGAGCCACACCCCTTTTCTTCTCAACCCAAAAGGATAGGGATAAGTTGGTTTTTGTTTGAATTCAAATTTGATTTGAATTCAAATGTGTAACCTCTTGTCTTTATCCTCTCACGCGGATAAGACACGTTCGACGTTGTTTTAAAAAGAGGAGAAAGGTGGGACGTGTGTAGAAATTTTAGGAGAGAAACTTTGGGGCGTGAGGAAGGCTTCTGCGCAAGGTGAAGGTCCAAAACCTTCGAGAGAAAAAAAAAAAGAGAGAAAATTGGGCACAGGGTTTTTGGTGTGTACCCTAGGGTTTCTACCTAGGTTCGGGAAGTGAGATTGGTGTGCCACGAGTGTCGTGAGTCCACCAAATTTCAGGGAGAGATCCATCAGCCTCTCAAGCAACTTGTGCAGATGATCCAGAGTGTTCGAGAAGTCAGCACACATCGATCGAAGGAGTTCGATCAACATCTGCCATCAAAAGGATGAAATCACGAACTAGATTCGTGAGGAGCTGATCAGACGGGAGCTTCGTGTGGACGATCCACAGAGGCCAGACATTTGTGTGGCTGTGACGTGATGATCAGAACCCCCCGACGGTGATCAGATTGGGTGATCGACTACCCGCAAAAGGTGATGTGTTCTGAACACAGTACTGTAAAACGTTTACTGATTCAAATTTGAATTTCAAATTTAAATCGTGCTGTTATATCATATTTAGATCCTAGTGTAGGGTTAATTAGTATTAATTAATGAGATTAATTAATAATTTCACTGTAAAATAGTAATTTTGAAAAAGTTTTAAAATTACCATTTTACCCCTGCACTAAATTTTCGCTTTAAAATGGTATCAGAGCATGGTTCTAGAATATGATATACATATGCATGCGTAGATTAAGGTGTAATCTATAAGTTTAAATTTGAAATTCAAAATTCAAAATTCAAAATTCAAAAAGATTTGAAATTTGAAATTTGAAATTTGTTAGAAGTTTCAAATTTGAAATTCAAAATTGAAATTTGAAATTTGGTTGAAATCTAAATTTGAAATTTGAAATTTGAAATTTCAAAATTTGAAATTGAAATTCAAAATTAAAATTTGAAATTTGGTTGAAATCTCAAATTGAAATTTGAAATTTAAAATTTGAAATTCAAAATTTGAAAATTTGAAATTCAAAATTCAAAATTTAAAATTCAAAGATTGGAAATTCAAATTTAAAATTTGGTTGAAATCTCAAATTTGAAATTTAAAATTTGAAATTTAAAATTTGAAATTCAAAATTTAAATTTTGAAATTGGTATATTTAGATATACTTGATCCAAGTAGCAAGTAATCTAATTGGGTTGGTTGCCATGGCCGTCCGGTCATAGGAGAAAAGTAGGGTTTAAAGGCCCTCTCTTCCCATTCGATGGGGTCTCCTATGGCGGTAGGGGTGCCGATGCAATTATATCCCATGCCGATGAAGCAGCGAAAGGACTTAATTAAGAAATTTATCATGAATGTGTTAGATTAGATCTAAAAGAAAATTTATGATTTATTTTGAGTTATTTTCTGTTATGAAATGAGCAATAGAATTGCTGTTTATGAAATGTGCTGACCCATTTGTGAAATGAGTTAACACATTTGGTGAACAGAAAATAAAATCTTTCAAATTTGAAAATTTTTTTAAAATGCCAAACCCTGACCCATCAGCCCAAGTACTTAATTAAAAGAATTAAGTTTGTCTAGTAGGTCTAGAATTGTGAATTAAGACCTAAGACAATTGCATAAACTTGTGGGTCAATGGGTTAGATGAATTAGGTCCATAATTGGGTTAGACCTAAGGTTAGTTTAAAAAATGGACTAAATGGAGTAATTGGTCAAATCTAATCAAAAGTTGAATTAGATTAGGTCAAGGATACTCTAGACTCAACTTCAATAGTTGTAGTTGAATGGGTCCATGTCTTTAACTAGACCAAGATGGACTTAATTCATGGCTACGTGGTGGAGCCCTATTTACTAAGTTGATCAAAATTAAAACTAATGAACCGGTTGGTGCCTAAGGTAAGTTCGGCAGTTTTGACCAGTGGTTCTTAAGCGGGAGCTACTCGCATTGATTCGATCATTGACGAGTTAATGGCAAATCCCCACCACTGATCTCACTTACCTGGCCAATCTGGTAAGTTAGATTTTGATTAGATCACTTGGTGATTAGAGCTCACCCATGTCATTAGGTAAATCAGTGTGACTGATTTAGGTGCTCCTAATGCCAGCTTTAATTAAATTCTTTTTTAATCTGACTTGATGAAGTCAGTGGGAGGATTGAAATTGGCTGGATGATTTCTTCCCTACTATTCTTTAATAAAATCCTAAAATTATTAGGTCCCTAAAATGATTAAGTTATAATGATAACTAAGTCATAGCCTCCCATTAAGTGAGTGATAATGAGTCCATTAGTTCAATGATCATTGGAGGCCCAAAGGCCTGATGCTCATTGGCTAATGGAATTATTATTCATAATATGATAATTTGATTGAGTCTTTCTGATGGTGGTTAGGTTGGCCGGCCAAAGTCGGCCTGATCATTTATTGGTCCGATTCACTAAATTAAGTCATGTTAATGGTTGGACCTAACCAGATCTTTTCAGTGGAGGCCAAAGCCTACTGATTAGGTTCTGGGGCAAAATCAATTACTAGAAGTTGTTTAGAGAAACAACTGGTTAAGAACCTACCCATAGATGCACATGGGTTGACCAACCAAAGTTGGGCTCGTGTGTAGTCTGTGTGGATTCTAGTACCCATTAAGGAATTAAAGTAATTCCTCGAATTGGAGGATGAGGCTACCAGTTCGTAAAAATATTGGGAAAAACTTTAGACTAAAATCCAAGTCTTTAGTATTAATTTATGTACTAATAGAGGTCTCATTTTCCTTTAAGCAGCTATGGCCACTACCCTGTCGCTCCGATCATTATTAGATAATGACAAGCTCATGGGACCCAATTTCGATAGCTGGTATCGAAAATTGAAAATCATCCTTGAGCATGAGCGGATCCTTTATGTAGTAACGGATCCAGCACCTGAGGAGCCAGCTCCGAACGCTAGTAAGGCGATCCGAGACACTTACTTGAAGTGGCTCAATGACCGCACCACCGTTCGATGTATTATGCTGGCAGCAATGAATGACGAGTTCAGCGAAGGTTTGAGAACGCCCAGCCACAGGAGATGCTTCAAATGTTGAACGACTCCTTTGGCACGCCTGACGATGTTGAAAGGCACAAAACTAGTTGTGCCATTTTCAATGCTCGGATGAGGGATGGGGCCTCAGTCACTGATCATGTACTGTACATGATCGAGATGATTGAGCGCCTAAGCAAATTGGGCTTTCCTCTGCACGAGCAGCTCGGTAAGGATGCGATCCTTAATTCCTTGCCCAAGTCCTTCCTCCCATTCCTTACTCATTTTCGAATGACAAAGCCTGCAGTAAACTACCACGGATTGTTGGGGTTGCTGCAGAACTTTGAGAAGGATCACCAACTCCATAAGGAGTCGGTGAATGTAGTGGGAGGGTCTTCTTCTCATCGTCAACCCTTTGGGAAGGGAAGAAGAACAAGAAGAAGAAAAATAAGAAGGTGCAATCTCATGCTGGGACAGTAGCACGGGGTCAGACCAAGAAGCGCAAGCACGACCAGAGCCAGGCGGAGTGCTTCTTTTGCAAGAAGCACGGGCATTGGAAGAGGAACTGTCCTCAATACATTGCCTCCCTGGACCCAACAGGCCAAAGAAGAAGCAAGGTAATTATATGATAACTCCTTGCAACTTTTCGATTTGTGATACTACTGCCTGGGTATTGGATACCGGAAGCCCTTATCATATTTGTAATTCGATGCAGGGTCTGCAGGTCAGTAGGAGATTTGATGAAGGCGAGAGGTTCCTGAATGTTGGAGATGGAAGCAAAGTTCCAGTTCTAGCTTTAGGAATCATGAGTCTTGTAATCAATTCTCGTAATGTAATTCTGAGTGAATGTCACTATTGTCCAAGTTTTTTATTAAATATTATTTCTGTAGGCCTTTTGGCCATGTACGGTTATGATTTTTTAATAAAAGAAATATTTGCAATATATTTTGAATGGTGTTACAATATTTGTTGGACAATTAAATAATGAATTTACTTACTATCACAGCCTGTTAATGTGGTTCAAAAATTCGGTAAATGCTCTAGAATAGATAATGTGTCAGAAGTCTACCTTTGGCACTGTAGGCTAGGTCATATCAATAAGAACAGGATAAACAGGTTGGCTCAAGAAGAATTCTTGAAGTTAGTGATTGTGAATCACTTCCAACCTGTGAGTCCTGTCTTCTTGGGAAGATGACCAAGTCACCTTTTACTGAAAAAGGTGAGCGAGCCAGTGAACTCTTAGGTCTGGTACATTCTGATGTATGTGGACCCATGAGCTCAAGTGCAAGAGGTGGATTTTTCTACTTCATAACCTTCACAGACGACCTATCTAGGTATGGGTATGTCTATTTAATGAAGCATAAGTCGGAATCATTTGAAATGTTCAAACTATTCTGAAATGAGGTAGAAAAACAAACTGGAAAGTGTATTAAAACTCTTCGATCTGATCGAGGAGGTGAATACCTTTCCAATGAGTTTCTGACGTATCTAGGGGAGAATGGGATTCTCTCTCAGTGGACTCCTCTGGAACACCACAGCATAATGGTGTGTCTGAAAGGAGGAATCGGACCCTGTTAGACATGGTTCGATCCATGATGGGGTTTGCTGGTCTGCCGATCTTCCTCTGGGGATATGCGCTCGAATCGCTTGTTACCTTCTAAATAGAGTTTCGAGTAAGTCTGTAGCCAAAACGCCATATGAGATATGGATAGGACGTAAGCCAGTACTCTCGCACCTTAGGGTTTGGGGGTGTCCGGCTTATGTTAAACGTTTAATTACAGACAAGCTTGGACCTAGGTCTGACAAGTGTAATTTTATAGGGTACCCAAAAGAGACCAAAGGGTATTATTTCTACCTTGCTGATGAGCAAAAGGTGTTTGTCAGCCTTAAGGCAATCTTTTTAGAAAAGGAGTTCCTTAGTGAAGGAACTGTTGCCTCTAAAGTCGAACTTGACGAAGTTCGACAGGTGGAAAAATCGACACATGTTACTGAACCTGAACCGGATTTGATTAGATCAGATCGGAGCCCATTGATTATGCACCCTTAAGGCGGTCTGGTAGAGTACCACATCAACCGGACAGATACTATGGTTTCTTGGTCCGGGATGGTGATCCTGTCGAACTTGATGAAAATGATGAGGATCCGATCACCTACATGGATGCAATGCAGAGACCTGACTCTGAGAAATGGCTAGAGGCCATGAAATCCAAAATGGAGTCCATGAAGGTCAACGATGTGTGGACATTGGTTGACCCACCCGAAGGAGTAAAACCCATAGGGTGTAAGTGGTCTTCAAAAGGAAGAGGGGCGCAGACGGAAAGGTGGAGACCTATAAAGCCCGTCTGGTTGCCAAGAGTATCGTCAACTTATGGTATAGACTATGACGAGATGTTTTCTCCTGTGACAATGCTCAAATCCATTCAGATTATGCTTGCGATAGCTGCCCATCTGGACTATGAAATCTGGCAAATGGATGTGAAGACAGCTTTCCTAAATGGAGAGCTGGATGAAGAGGTGTATATGATACAACCTGAAGGGTTCACATCCACAGATGAGTCTAAGGTGTGCAAGCTACAGAGGTCCATTTATGGACTTAAGCAGGCATCTCAGAGTTGGAACATACGTTTTGATAGGACGATCAAAACGTATGGCTTCGTTAAGAACGGAGAAGAGCCCTGCATTTATAAGTGGGCTAATGGTCCAGTAGTAGTATTTCTTGTATTGTATGTGGATGACATTCTCTTAATCGAGAATGATGTCCCTGCATTACAGGGAATAAAGATTTGGCTATCGTCACAGTTCTCCATGAAGGATCTGGGAGAAGCTTCCTACATCCTAGGGATGAGGATCTATAGGGATAGATCCAAAAAGTTGCTTGGCTTATCCCAGTCCACGTACATTGATACTATGCTGAAAAGGTTCAGCATGAAAAATTCCAAGAAAGGCTATCTACCGATAGGCCATGGAATTTCTCTCTCGAAGAGGGATTGTCCGACAACACCTCAAGAGAGAGAGAGTATGGGTAGGATTCCATATGCTTCGGCAGTGGGATCTATCATGTACGCCATGACATGTACACGACCAGATGTGGCATACTCACTAGGGGTAGTGTGTAGATACCAATCTGATCCAGGAGAGAATCACTGGAAGGTTGTTAAAACCATCCTGAAGTATTTAAGAAATACTAAGGACCAGTGGCTTATATATGGTGAATCAGACTTGAGACTTATAGGGTTTACAGACTCTAGTTTCCAGTCTGATCGCGATGATAGCAAGAGTGTGTCAGGATTTATTTTTACCCTTAATGGTGGGGCTGTCTACTGAAGAGTTCCAAGCAGCACACTGTGGCTGATTCAGTATGCGAGGCGGAGTATATTGCTGCATCAGATGCTGCCAAAGAAGTGGTGTGGCTGAGAAATTCATCACCGAGCTCGGAGTAGCACCCTCCCTTGTTGGTCCAGTTCTGCTCTACTGCGACAGCTCTGGAGCCATTGCTCAGACGAAGGAACCAAAGGCACACCAGCGGACGAAGCATATTCTGCGCCGCTACCATCTCATCCAGGAGATCGTGGATCGAGGTGACGTCGACCTACAGAAGATCGACGAAAGGAGAACCTGGCCGACCCATTCACTAAAGCCATTGCGGTGAAGGAGTTCAATGACTACAAGTCGAAGATGGGTATTAGATACTGCACCGATAGGCTTTAGGCCAAGTGGGAGATTGTTGGGAATAGTGTCCCAAAGCCAATCATCAGTCTATTGACGGTTGTGCTCTTTTTGTATTAGTACATGAATTATAAATAAATAAAAGTTATTTTGGTATTTTTTTCACCACAAATGTTTCATCTTCTAATGAACTCCTGTGTTGTGGTGAAGTCCTTAGGACTATTTAGACTCGACAAAGGAGGATTTGTCACTTAGTCTTAAACATGTTCGTGACCAAATGATACGTTGTTACCAAGGATGACAACGTTTATCGAGCATAGGTCATTGTGTGCCATATGGGTTGGTTGTCCTCATAACCAAAGAGTGTGGAGACACTGGTATGGCATACAGGTGAAATGTAATGGTACATCTGCATTGAACGTGACCAACTCCGGAGCTATTTCTGCTGCCAAGATTTGCTCCGATGGGATATGGGTATAAATGTCCCTCCGACCTGAGACCGCCACGGTGACTTGCAAGCAACTCACTGCACTTACGCACTGGACTACCTGAATTTCTAATTCAGTGACGGAAGGTTGCTGGGTGTAGTCAAGTACTTGACTTGTCGGTGCGTGTGTCAAGATGGGATTGACCACTCCAGTTTAGGAGCTGTGTACAGTCATATTTCAATTTAGCAAAACCTTGGCCAGGGTAGTCCTAGTGAGGAGTCACAGGACTAATTGAGTTGAGCATGATTCGGATGATATCATCAGGGTTGACAGTTTAACCCTGAGTCATCCTAAACACAGGGGTCAAAAGGGATGAATTATACGGTAATCATATTCACGTAGGTTCTGAATATTGCAATTGTGATTATTCGATCTATCTGGTCATCGGGTACCATTGCTAGATGGTCACTTCGATTAGTACAGAAATTGGTTCCTGTGCTACCGGCTTAGGTTCGAACCTGCGGGATCACACACATTAGAGGTTCCTTTCTGATCTGATGGCTGATTATGAGTCTTATCTATCTGGGACTCTATGATTGAGAATTAGGATTCTCTAATCATGAGTTCCACACATTTTGGGTACCGGGGTCAAAATTTTGAATTTCAAATTTTGAATTTGAAATTTGAACTCTTTGATCAGGGTTTCATATCGATGGTCTCTGATGCCTGATTGCCCATCAAATTTGGACTCAATATTTATGAGAGGTTTAATTAGTGATTTAATCACTAATTAACTCAATTTGATTGAGTAATTATTTTTGGATCAAGTCAAAATTGAATTGGATTCAGTTTGGATTGACCCGATTAGGTTAAATGTTGACCTAATCGCTAAGGTGGTTTAGTCCCTGATTTGATCATGGGTTAGGTTTAGTTAATTCCTGATTTGATTAGGATTTTATTGAACCTAATTAAGCCTAATTATGTTGGGTTTAATCTGTTCTAATTGTGCTTGACCTATTTTAAACTAGGTTGGCTCAATTTGAATCAAACCACCTTGTTTTAAATTCCCTGCGACACCCAACTTCCTTGCACCCATTTGAATTCACGAGAAGAAACTTCTCATGAAATTTTTCTCACACAAAACCCTTCCCCACGCCCTCATTTGTGCACCATATGGATGGATAAAATAATTAGTTAGCCATTCAAATTCAAAGCATGTTTGAATTTGAATGGATAACTTATCACTTGCCCTTTCATCCTTATCCATTTTGTGCGTCAAATTACTTACACGAGAAAAGGTTTCTCATGAAACATTTTCTACGCACAAAGAGCCACGCCCCTTCTCTTCTCACACCCAAAAGGATAGGGATATGTTGGTTTTCGTTTGAATTCAAATTTGATTTGAATTCAAATGTGTAACCTCTTATCTTTATCCTCTCACGCGGATAAGACACGTTCGACATTGTTTTAAAAAGAGGAGAAAGGTGGGACGTGCATAGAAATTTTAGGAGAAAAACTTTGGGGCGTGAGGAAGGCTTCTGCATAAGGTGAAGGTCCAAAACCTTCCGAGAGAAAAAGAAAGAAAAGAGAGAAAATTGGGTGCAGGGTTTTTGGTGTGTACCCTAGGGTTTCTACCTAGGGTTTGAGAAGTGAGATTGGTATGCCACGAGTGTTGTGAGTCCACCAAATTTTAGGGAGAGATCCATCAATCTCTCAAGCAACTGTGCAGATGATCTGGAGCATTCGAGAAGTCGGCACACATCGATCGAAGGAGTTCGATCAACATCTGCCATCAAAAGGGTGAAATCACGAACTAGCATTCGTGAGGAGCTGATCAGAGGGAGCTTCGTGTGGATGATCCACAGAGGTCAGATATTTATGTGGCTATGACATGATGATCAGAGTCCCCCAACAGTGATCAGATTACGGTGATCGACTACCCGCAAAAGGTGATGTGTTCTGAACGCAGTACTGTAAAACGTTTACTGATTCAAATTTAAATTTCAAATTTAAATGCATGCTGTTGTATCATATTTAGATCCTAGTGTAGGGTTAATTAGTATTAATTAATGAGATTAATTAATAATTTCACTGTAAAATAGTAATTTTGAAAAAGTTTTAAAATTACCATTTTGCCCCTGCACTAAATTTTTGCTTCATGGCTCCCGTAGGAGTCCGGATGAAGTCTGCCAGCAGTCAGAGTTGGGGGCGAGGTCCGGCTCCTGTAGGAGTCTGGGCGAAGTCTACCTGCAATTAAAGTCAGGGGCAAAGTCTGGCTCCCTTAGGAGTCCGGACGAAGCTTACCAGCGATTGAGGTCAAGGACGGAGCCCGGCTCCTGTAGGAGTCCGGGCGAAGCCTTCCAGCAGTTGAGGTTGGGGATGAAGTCCGACTCCCGTAGGAGTCCGGACGAAGCCTTCCAGCAGTTGAGGTCGTGGGCGGAGTCCGGCTCCCGTAGGAGTCCGGACGAAGTTTGGTAGTTGTAGGAATCTACCGTTGGTGAAGTTCAGCCGTTGACGAAATCTGGGGTAGTTCAGATTGGAGTTGAACCTGGCTGGAAGAAGTCTGGAAGGGATTCAGGGAACAGCTGATAGTCGTAGAAGTTCGGCTGGCGGCGGAGCTCAGTGAGCACTTGGGGCTGCTTAATAGATGACTGGGGGAACTCATGTTGAAGGAGTTCGGGTGGTGCAGTGGAAGTTCGTCTGTCGGGGGAATTCAGTCAGCACTGTGGAAATCCAGCTGTTGGAGAAGTCCAGAGAGATACCATCCACAGTCGAAAGCCGGAGGAGTCTTGGGAGGGTCAATCCTATTAAGAACTTCGGCTGAGGGTATTTTATACCTAACACAAACTAATTCCTACTTTGACTTGGTCCACAACCATATTTCATGCAAGAAAGATTGAGAGAAATGTTTTGGGCATGCGTGAAGACTTGGGAGAGAGGGTTTTGTCACATAAAATAAGAAAGAGTGGGTGTGGAGGGCTAAGGTGGTGCAAGGTGGAATCCTAGTCTTACTAGGATTCAATCTATGACTTGTTCAAATTTGGTCTCTCAAACCAAATCAAAGCAAAACCAAATCAACCCAATTAAAATAGGTCTTAACCCAATTAAGAGCCTAATTTAATCAGATTAAATTAGATTTAAATTTGATTTAATTTTCTAATCAAATTAAAAATTAGGTTGACCCAAGTCCTATTTGAACTAGGACTAGTTTTTTCTTGCACTTGGCTTATCCAATAAACTAATTGAACTTGATCCAATCAAGCCCAAACCAAATCTAAGTAAATCATATTTAATTAGACTTAACCTCAGTCCTTTGGCTTAATTAAATTAAGCCTATTAGCAATCGAATTGCCAATCGGTCCTCCTACAATACTTGCACTAGGTTAAATATCAATCGTATTGATCGTTTAACCCTAGAATGATTCTTAATCATTGATCAACCATCCGATCGGATCATAAACTCTAATGTGTGTGACCTCATAGGTCCAAACTTAGGTCGGTAGCATAAAAATAAATTTTTACACCAATCAAAGTGACCATCTAGCAATGGTACCTGATGGCCGGATAGATCGAATGTGTAGAACAACATCCTTAGAACCCATGCGGATATAGTTTTCATATAATTTATCCCCTTGACTAAAATGCTCATAGGACACCTCAGAGTTCAACTATCAACTTTGATCAGATTATCCACATTGTATTTTAAAATATCAAATCCATCTGATAGATTATCCTGGCTAAGATTTTGCTAAATTGAAATACAGCGACTCATTCTTCTCCAACTTTTGGAGTGGTCAATCCTATCTTGATCACACTCTGACTTCATAAGTACTTGACTGTGCCCAGAAGCCTTCCATCACTGAATTAAAAATTCAGTTAGTCCAGTACCAAAGCACAGTGAGTTGCTTGCAAGTCACTAAGATGATCTCAGGTCTAAGAGATACTTATACCTATATCCCATCAGAAACATTCTCAATAGCAGAATGCTCTGGAGTTGGTCACGTTTCATGATGATGTTGTGGTGAAATTTCAGTGCAGGGGTAAAATGATAATTTTAAAACTTTTTCAAAATTATAATTTTACAGCAAAAATTATTAATTAATCTAATTAATTAACATGTATTAATCCTACACAAGGATCTAAATATGATATATATAGCATGTATTTAAATTTAAAATTTAAACTTCTGCAGTAAATATTTTACTGTTATGTGTTTAGAACACATTACCTTCGTGCAGGTAGTCGATCACCGTAGTTTGATCACCATCGGGATGGTCTGATCATTGCAATACAGCCACATAGTATATCTGGCCTCTATGGATCATCCACACGAAGCTTTCGATTTGATCGGCTCCTCACGAATGCTAGTTTGTTGTAGAATTCTTTCGACGGCTGATGCTGATTGAACTCCTTCGATCGATGTCTGTCGACTCCTCGGATACTCTGGATCATCAGCAAAGGTGCTTGAGAGGTTGATGAAGCTCTCTCTGAAGTTTGGTGGGTTCACAACACTCGTAGCTCACCTTCTCACTTCCCGAACCCAAGGCAGTAACCCTAGGGTACACACAGAAAACCCTATGCCCAAAATCTTTTCTTTTCTCTTCTTTTCTTTTCTTTTCTCATGCACAAGGCTTTTCTCATGCCACCTTTCTCTCACAGATCAGATGTTCACACACCCCACCTTCTCATCCTTTTTAAAATGATGCAAGACCATATTTTTACCATGTGAGAGGATAAAGCTAGGTGGTTGCTCACTTGAATTCAAATCGAATTTGAATTCAAATGCCAACCAACCTATCCTTATCTACTTAAGGCATGAGAAGGGAGGGGCATGGGCTTCTTTGTGTGTGGAGAGTATACATGAGAAATATTTTCTCATGTAGAACAAGTGGCGCACAAGTGGATAAGGTGGCGCATGAGATTAGTTGCCCATTCAAATTCAAACTTCATTTGAATTTGAATGGCCAACCAACCATCTTTATCCACTCAAAATGGCACACATAGGAGGGGCGTGGGAAGACTTCTGCATGGGAAAAAAATCATGAGAACTTATTTCTTGTGAATTCAGATAGGCGCAGGTGAGGTGAGGTAGCGCAGGGAGACGAGTCAAGGTGGTTTCAAATCTAATTGAACCAACTTTATTAAAATAGGTTAGGCATAATTAGACTAAATTAAATCTAACACAATTAGACTTAATTAGGCTCAATAAAATCTTAATCAAATCAAAAATTGACTAAGCCCAACCCTTAATCAAATCAGGGACCAAACCACCTCAGTGATTAGGTCAACTCTTAACCTAATCGGATCAAACCCAACTGAATCCAATTCAATTGGACTTGATCCAAAAATAATTACTCAATCAAATTGAGTTAATTAGCGATCAAATCACTAATTAAATCTCTCATAAATATTAAGTCCAAATTCGATGGACAATCGGACATCAAAGTCCATCGATATGAAACCTTGATCAAAGAGTCCCAAACCAATGGGACTCTTGACCCCGATACCCAAAATGTATGGAACTCATGATCAGAGAATCCTGATTCTCGATCACAGAGTCCCAGACATATAGGACTCAGAGTCCCCAAGTATTAAGACTCTTGGTCGAAGAGTCCTAGTCCAGTGGGACTCTTTACCAGCCATCAGATCAGATAGGAACCTCTAATATGTGTGACCCCGCAGGTTCGAACCTAAGCCGGTAGCACAGGAACCAATTCCTGTACCAATCAAAGTGACCATCTAGCAATGGTACCCAACGTCCGGATAGATCGAATAGTCGTAATCGCAACATTCAGAACCTATGCAAATATGGTTACTGTATAATTCATCCCTTTTGACCCCTATGTATAGGATGACTCAGGGTTAAACTGTCGACCCTGATCAGATCATCCGAATCATGCTCAACTCAAAAAGTCCTATAACTCCTCACTAGGACTACCCTAGTCAAGATTTTGCTAAATTGAAACACGACTGTACACAGCTCCTGAACTGGAGTGGTCAATCCCATCTTGACACACGCATCGACAAGTCAAGTACTTGACTACACCCAGCAGCCTTCCATCACTGAATTAGAAATTCAGGTAGTCCAGTGCCTAAGTGCAGTGAGTTGCTTGCAAGTCACCATGACAGTCTCAGGTCGGAGAGATACTTACACCCATATCCCATCAGAGCAAATCTTGACAGCAGAAAAAGCTCCAAAGTCAGTCACGTTCAGTGCAGATGTACCCTTATATCTCACCTGTATGCCATACCAGTGTCTCCACACTCCTTGGTTAAGAGGACAACCAACCTATATGGCACACAACGACCTATGCTTGATAAACATTGTTGTCCTTGGTAACAACGTATCATTTGATCGCGAATAGGTTTAAGGACTAAACGATAAATCCTCCTTTATCGAGTCTAAATAGTCCTAAGGACTTCACCACAATACAGGAGTTCATTAGAAGATGAAATAATTTGTGATAAAAAATATCAAAATAATTTTTATTTAATTTATAATTCATATACTAATACAAAAAAGAGCACAACCGTTAACAGGCTGACGATTGACTTTGGGATACTATTCTCAATAGATGTACCCTTACTCTCATCTGTATGTTATACCAGTGTCTCTACACTCCTTGATTAAGAGGACAACCAACCCATATGGCCTACAGCGACCTATGCTCGATAAAGTCTGTCATCCTTATTAACAGCCCATCATTTAGTCGTAAATAGTTTTAAGGACTAATCGATAAATCCTCTCTTTATCGAACCTAAATAGTCCTAAGGACTTCATCACAATAATGAAGTTCATTAGAAGATGAAAACTTATGATAAAAATACCAAAAATATATTTTATTTATTAACAAATCAATTACAATACAAGGTTGCTCAACCGTCAGCAGATTGATGATTGACTTTTGGGACATATTTTTCAATAATAATATATTACTAGACATCAATCTTGACTTGTAGATTTGATTAAATTAAAGAGTTTAATTTGATTACCAATTAGAAAGGGTTCTAATTGCTAAAATTAGATTAGCTTGATTAGACCTAAATCAGTTAGATTGGATTCTAATCAAATCTGATCAACTTGCATCTAAACCTACTACTGGCTAGATGTGGAACCCAATGGATCACACATAAAAAAAATTAATCAAGGGTCTAATTGGATAAAATCATGTTTGCAAGATGAATATGCTAGCACATATTGTAAATCCTAACTCTTAGTTTCGAATTAGATTTGAAATTGGTTCTGGATTGGGCTAATTAAATCCAATTAAATGCAAATCAAATTTGTGTCTAACTTGGGTTAACCCTTGGCTGGTTGAGCCAAGGTGTTGGTGCCACAAACCAAGCATCCCATGCACCAGAGATTCTCTCTCTGATGTGTGGTGTATTTTTTTGTGTGCAGAATTTTTGTTGGCGTCCCATGGGATGGGACACCCCTTTCCTCATCCTTATCCATTTTTTCCAAGGTGAAATATTTTATGAGGATTTCAGATCTTAATTTAGGTGCAGAGGAGTCCTTCTGTGGCTGAAATACTTTATGGGATATCATAGAAAATTGGATAAGTTTTGAACCCTAGCCGCCCCTCCTTATCTTTGGTGCCACTTGGACTTAGAGTCCAAGTGGTTAAAACCTCTTAAAACCTCCACTCCCCTTTTATTTTTCCATGCCTAATCTAAAGTTGGCACCTCCATTTTGAGCCCTTGTATGGCCATGGAGCGCTGATCAATGGTTGAAAAAAATGGCGCCCAAGTTAAGTCTCGTGATGCATGAAAAAACATCAAAGAATTATTTCTCTGAAGAGTCCTTCTACACGAAGTGACTCTTGAAAATAATTTAGATAATTTTCATGTGTCGTAGAAACTTGGACCAGTGTGAGATGATGTGGTTGGGTGTGAGATCAGAAGAGGAGGTGCGAGATATTCCAAAGATGGGGCGTGAGTTGATCCCGATGGCACCCTGTCGCTAATTATAAATAGATTTATGCACCGGGGACTTCAGATCATCCAAATCCCTTTTTTCCTACAACCTCTCCCTATTGTCCAATTGTCTCCTTTCTTCCCTTATTAGGACAAGTCCTAAAATAGTGAAGAAAAGCGTGGTGGGTGATGTGCATGTATTTTCAAAATTTTATAGTGAAACATACATAGATTAAATAATTTAATCTACAATGCATACATAGATCAAATCTAAATCACCATACAGGATCTATGACATAAACTAATATGTATGTATACACATCTGAAATCTAAAATTTAACAAGTATAGAATATATCTAATTTATATTTAGATCATATCTAAATATTAATTGAATTTATATTTTTATATCTGAGCATGGATAATAGATCATCGCATTCAAAATCTATAGTAGATGGTCCTTCATGATGCTTGGTAGCCGCACACGCATCTGGCCTCTATGGGTATCCACACGAAGCCCTTGTGCTGATCGATCTCTCCAGGAGTGCTAGCTCGTGAAGACACCATCTTTTGGCTGATTTGAGAGGAACATGATATAGATGAAGAATAAGGAGACTTTCTCCTTTTTTTCTTTAGATTCATGCATCTGATCTCTACAATAGAGATCAAGAGAAGAAATATTTTTTCTCAATTTTTCCATGCATAAGAGAGAACCTTTCTCTCTTCCTTTCATGCCTTTGAGAAGAACTTTTCTTCTCTGATTTTTCATGATGAAAATCAGATCTAATCTAATTTTTTGTGTTAAAAATCATTGAAGATCTTGAGCCCTAAAAGAATCCAAAAGAGGGATCTAAGAGAAGAACCATTCTTCTCTCTTCTTCTTCCTTTTTCTTCCTTAATCTAGAACTCTAGGAAGCCCCTTATGCCCAACCAATTTTTTTTGATATTTTTTCTCTAAATTTTCATATTCAAAATTAAATCTAATCTATTTTTTATCTTAAAAAAATAAAAAAAAATCTAAAAAAAAACTCTTTCTTCAAAGCTGCACATAAAAAAGAAGACCCATCTTCTTCCTTGATCTAGAACTCCAAGAAGCCCCAAATGCCCAACCAAATTTTTTTGATATTTCTTCTCTAAATTTTTATATTAAAAATTAGATTTAATTTAATTTTTATCTTAAAAAAATTTTAAAAAAAAATTAGAAGAAGAACTCCTTCTTCAAGGCTGTGCATAAAAAAAAAGATCCTTCTTCTTCCTTCTCTTTCTCTCGTTGGGAAGAACTTTTCTTCTCTAATTTTCTGCTATAAAACCAGCAGAGAAGTCTCTTTTTGATGCTAAAAAATTAGCAACAAAAGATTTCAAAAATCTTTCAAAAAGGGAGGAAAAGAGGAGAGACAAGATGCATGAGATATGGGGTATCCAACTCTTGGACGCCCCCTTCTCTTTTTTTTTTTCTTTTTGGGCGACAAGGAAGAGGATAGGAGATGCCCATCTTTCTCACAAAACAAAAATAAGGGGGCGCACATGGGGCGTGGTTTTTTTCTCAACATGAAAGGGAGTAGGGCATGAGGAATTAATTATCACATGGGGTGGCTTGGTTTAGTCCTATTCCAAATAGGATTCAAAGTCTTGGTCAAACTCTAACTAATTCTTGGATCCAATCTTAACCAATTTAGGAATTAGTTATAACAAACTAACTAGTTAGGTCCTAGCCCAATTATAAAACCAATTAGGCCCCAATCCAATTAGGAATTAGTTAGATTAAAACCCCATTGATCTAAGGATTGATTCTTGATGGATATTAGAGAAGCTATTTGATAATAGGGTTTGATCCAATCAAGCCTATTATCCAATAGAATTTGATCCAATCAATATATATATATAAAATAATTGAATTCTATTCAACATAGAATTTAATTTGCATCCCTGAGATCAATTGAAATAAATCCTATTATTCAATAGGGATGCATCCAATCAATCCAAAACCAATCTAATTAAATTTAATTTAATTAGATCTAATCCAATCCCCATTGCTCAATCAAATTGAGCCAATTAACAATCATATTATTAATTAATAATTTTTTAATTTACCAATCATTAGTAAATAATTTATTGCAATCTTTACATAAAATTAATCATCAATCAAATTGATAATTAAATCCTTCAACGATTCATATCATCGATCAGTCATTTGATCAGACAGGTACTTCTATGTGTGTGACCTCATAGATTCGAACGTAAGTCGGTAGCACAAGAATAATTTTTGTACTAATCGATGTAACCATCTAGCAATGAGATCTAACATCTGGAGAGGCCGAATGTATGCCTAGCAATATTCTAAAATCTATGTGGATATAGTTACCGTATAATTCATTCCTTTGACACTTGATGCTCAAAGATGACTTTGGGTTAAACTGTCAATCCAAGATGAGTGATCCACATTGTATCTCAACCTAAAAAATCTTGTGACTCTTCACTAAGACTACTTTGGTCAAAGTTTTGCTAAATTGAAACACTATGATATATCATCTCTAATTTTACTTGGAGTGATCAATTCTATCTTGACTCCACTCAGACTTCACAAGTACTTGACGTACCCAGAAACCTTCCATCATCGAATTAAAATTTTGGATAGTCTGGTAACAAAGCACAATGAGTTGCTTGCAAGTGACCGAGGCGGCCTCAGGTCCGAGAGATACTTATACCCATATCCCATCAGAGCAATCTTTGATAGTAGAGTACTCCGAAAGTGATCACGCTCAGTGAAATATACTTGTACATATCATCCGTATGCTATATCCGTATCACCACATACCTTGATTAAGAGGACAACCAACTAATATGGCACACAACAACCTACACTTGATACAATTATCGTCCTTATAACAATTGTATCATTTGATCACGAGCAGGATTTAAGAATCATATGATAAATCCTTCTTTATCATTTTGATAGTAGTTCTAAGGACTTCATCATAACATATGAGTTCTATTTTGAAATATGTATTTCTTATGATGAATCTACCAGATAACATTTATCATTTTATAATTCATATATTTGTATGGAGTACAATCATTTACAGTCTAGATGATTGACTTTAGGATATATTTTTCAACAACTCTCACTTGGACTAAAACCAATCAGATCGGTATCCAATACCCATCTTCCATTTTAGATCATTAAACTCTTTATATCCGATTACTCTAATCAATGGATCGATCAAGTACTCATTTTTGTCGATCTTTCTAAGGTCAACTTTATTTTGATCTTATCGAATAAGTTGATTGCAATGTAGAAAGTATTTGATTCTAAGATGGAACATCAATTCTTCAGCTTGAGCTATGGCTTCAGTACTGCTGTCAATACAGAAAGGCTGAACTATCAATGGAGGATGCCACTCCATGCTCGCTGATGAACTTTCATAACCAAACAACTTCTTTACCAGCATCAATACCACAAGAAACTCCGTATCACAAATAAAATTGGCTATTGACTATTGCATGGAATCTTTCCAGCATGTCTCTCCTCTTTTTAGGATAAAAATATAGCCTAATACAACTTTGTCATTTCAATCTGACTAGAAACTGAAATTAATATTCTATAGGTTTTAAGTCAGACTCTCCATAAATGAGTCATTGGTCCTTAGTATTTCATAAATACCTAAGGATGGATCTAATAATCTTTCAAACCTTTATGGAGAATGGAGATGACCACCAAGCTTTTATTTCCTATTATGTAGGGATGTCATTCTCGATTAAGAAAATTTTATCTAAACAATATAAAGAATACTTTTACAGAACTATTAGCCTATTTGTACATACAGGATTCTGTTTCATTCTTAATGAAATCATACATTCAAAATGTATATTCCAACTTCGAGAAGCTTGATTCAATCTGAATGAACTTGAAGATTACCATAAAAAACTTCTCATCATAGTCAACACTATAACTTGGATGAAATCCTTTGGCAATCGGACAGAATTAATAGGTCTCCATTTTTTCGTCTGCACCTCTTATCCATGTAGAATCCACTCACACCTTATGGGTCTTACCCGTTTAGGTGAATCAACGAATATCCATACATCATTGATTTTCATGGACCTCATTTCAGATTTAATGGCTCCAAGCCATTTCTCAAGGTTAGATCCCTATATTGCATCCTATGGGAGATTAAATCTCCATCCCAAACTTAGAAATCAAAGTATCTGTTCAGCTGATACGGTACTCTACCGTATCTATTCATGGATATCTTTACATCGAGCTCTAGATTTGATCTAATCAACTCCAGTTCTATTGGTTTGTGTCAGAGTTAGTTCTTCTACCTATCAAGCTTCACCAAGCTTGGTCTTAACAGCATCAATTTTCTCATCAAGAAACTTTTTTTTCAAAAAGAATGCCTTAAGATTCATGAACATCTCATGTCCATCAGGAAGGTAGAAGAAATATCCTTAATATAATATTTATCAGATCAAGATCCAAGCCAGTCAGTCTGTGAATATTTCATATAAGCTTGACATCCTAAACATTAAAGTAAGAGAGTAGTATCGAATTACCCAAGTGCATATCCCATATGGAGTTTTGGTGATCGATTTGCTCAGAACATTCTCGAGCACATATCAAGTAGTCTCTAAAACATAATCTCAGATAGACCAGCAAACCCCACAGTGGATCGAACCATATCTAACAAGATTCAATTTTTTCTTTCAGATATCCTTTTTAAATAGTAATATCCCAAGAAAGATCCATTAAGAGAGAATCTAATTTTCTCCGAGACATGTCAAAACTTACTGTAAAGGTATTCCTTTCATCAATCAAACTAATAAATTTTAATACTTTTTGTAGTTTATTTTTCTACCTCATTACAAAATCGTTTGAACACTTCAATCGATTCAAATTTGTGCTTCATAAGCAAGACTTACCCATGTCAAGATAGGTCGTCAGAGATTTTAATGAAGTAGTAAAGCCTTCTTCTGGCACTTATGTTCATGAGTATAAATACATCAATATGTATCAAACTCAGAACATCGTTGGCTCATTCACCCTTTTCAATAAAAGATGACTAAGCCAACTATGCCAAAGGAAGGCTTCAGTGACATTATCTAATCTAGGATGCTAATTAGACATATACTTTACACTAACAGGCTATGGTATTGAGTTTATGTCATTTTTAATTATCCACTCATTATTATGGTATCATTCACAATGATATTACAACAATCATACTTATTGACACCATCAATAAGATTGGACAATAGTGACAATCACTTAAAATGATATCTTCAGAATTAAGAATAAGCTCGATGATTCTTAATGTTAAGACTGGAATAGACTTCCATGTCTTGCATTCAGGAGTCTCTTCCCATTTTCAAATCTTCTACTATCCTGAAGTTTTTTGCAACTATTTGCAAACATGACTTGCACTATCAGTATCCTATACTCAGATAGTAGTATTACCAATAAAGAAACTTCAAGAAATTATCACATAACATCTTGACCAGTAACGATTTGCTGATTTTTTTTAAGCCTGTTTGGATTAACCTGAGACTTCTTAATTAATTCTCTCAAAAACTATATTCAACTTTTGATACTGGCTATCGAAGTCAGATCTGATAATGTTGTCACTGTCTAACATTGAACAAAGCGATAATATTCTAGCCATTTCTGAAAAGAGAATAATTGACCTATTAGTATATGAATTATTTTTTGCATAAAAATTTGATCTTTAGTCTAAAGATTCTCCCACTATTTTATACGAATTGATAGCCTCTACCTCTAATTTAAAAAAATACCTTAATTTCTTAGCAAGTACTAGAATCCACACAGACTGCATATAAGTCCGAGGATGGCTCGATCAACCCATATGCATCTATGGATAGATTCTCAATCAATTATTTCTCCAAACAACTTTTAGTATTTAATTTTGCCCCAGATTTTATTTCAGTAGGTGATGGGCCTCCACTAAAAATTTCGGTTAGGTCCAACCATTAACATGAACCTAATCAGTGATTCTAGCCAACAAATGATTAGATCTGAGGATGGCTTGATCAACTTGACTACCATTTGATAGTTCAACAGAGTCATCATATGATGAATGATAATTTCATCATTTAAAGAGAACATCAGACAGATGGTGCTTGCAATGTCAATCTAAAGTAATGGATCCATTACCATTCAGCTTAATGGAAGGCTATGATCTAGTTATCCCCATAACTATCTTATTTTATGGACCTAATAATTTAGAAGATTTGATTAAATCTTTAGAAGATATCAGTCGATCTGTAAGTTATAAATCCTCATACTGACTTCATCAAGTCATGCAAAAGACTAGAGACTAGCTGGTCCAACTGACACATCATAAATCCTTCCACTGACTTCATCAAGTCATGAGAAGGACTAGAGACAAGTCGGTCCAACTGACAAGTCGATCCAAGGTACCTAAATCAGTCATACTGATTAACCTTAACAACATGGGTTAACTCGAGTCACCTAACGATCTAAGCAGCCTAATGACTCAGGCTCAACCTTTGAGCCTCAATCAAGGTCCATTTGGTCTATTCTAAGATATGGACTTGACTATTTATAACTATTATGTTTGATCTAGAGTATCCTGGATCTAATCTAAATCAACTATTGATTAGATTTGATCAACTACTCCTTTTAGTCCGTTAAGTCTTTGATTCTAACCTTAGGCCTAACTTAATTAAAATTATCTGATTCGAGCTAACCCATGCCTCATATTTTATGCAACATTATTAGATCTTTAATCATAATTCTAGATCCAAAATATATTTTTTAATTCTTAATTAAGTATAGCATTAATATGGGTTAAGATTATTAATTAAAATAATTTTAATTTTATAAAATAATTTTACATCAATTTTATGTAAAATTTTTTTGATTTGAAAACTAGATCGGCTCACCCCTGAATTGAGTTGGCTCACTTCAGTGGGTCGATTAAATCTGATACTTGATCGACTAACTGATCATGAATAATAGCCATTACTGTTCGACCTAAGACAACTGGGTCAGATCAGTCAGCACTGAACCAATTAAATCAAGAGATTAGGTCGACTCAGTTCAAAACTAGTCGGCTCAGTTGGCGTGCCAACAAGTATCACATAGTTTCAGATCTAAAAATTTTTGTATAAACTGAAATAAAATTAATCATAATAATCTTTAGATTACATCTAAATATTTTATAATTTTAAATTTTATTTTCATGATTAAAATAATTTTAATCATATAAATTATATATTTTATTTTTCATACAATTCATGCTTTGTATCATATACAACAAATCTTAAGGTTTCAACATCTAAGGTTTTACAGAAAAGTAAGTTTCTCCTTTCACTTTCTTCTTTATGGGACCTCACAGTTGCACCCCTACATGCCATGAAGAGCACCCCATTGAATAAAAAGAGAGAGTCATGTAACCCTACTTGCTCCTATGACCGGACGGCCTGGTGATTATCCAATCTGAGTACTTTGCTACTCAGAATATCTAATCTAATTCACATATCATATATGCAAAAATTTAGATGTAATCTAAATTATATTAGATCTAAATTTTATATTAGATCATATCTAAAATTAAATCATAATACATCTTATGTATTGCTAAATTCAGATTTCTACTCTACATGCATATATGTTCATGTCATAATGAACCTTCACTCTGATACCATTTGAAGGGAAGCATGGTAGGCGATGTGTATGTATTTTTGAAATTTTATAGTGAAATATATATAGATTAAATAATTTAATCTACAATGCATGCATAGATCAAATCTAAATTATCATACAGGATCTATGACATAAACTAATATGCATGTATACACATCTAAAATCTAAAATTCAGTAAGTATAGAATATATCTAATTTATATTTAGATCATACCTAAATATTAATTGAATTCAAAACTTTATATCTGAGCATAGGTAATAGATCACCACATCTGAAATCTATGATAGATGATCCTTCATGATGTTTGGCAGTCGCACACGCATCCGATCTCTACGAATATCCACACGAAGCCCTTGTGCTGATCGATCTCTCCAGGAGTGCTAGCACACAAAGACACCATTCTTTGGCTAATCTGAGAGAAATATGATGAAAATGAAGAATAAGGAGACCCTCTCTTTTTCTTTCAAGATTTATGCATCTGATCTCTACAATAGAGATCGAGAGAAGAAACTTTTCTTCTCAATTTTTCCATGCATAAGAGAAAATCTTTCTCTCTTCCTTTCACGCCTTTGAGAAAAACTTTTCTTTTTTAATTTTTCATGATAAAAATCAGATCTAATCTAATTTTTTATTCTAAAAATCATAGAAGATCTTGAGACTTAGAAGAATCCAAAAGAGGGATTTAAGAGAAGAACCATTCTTCTCTCTTCTTTTTTCTTTTTCTTTCTTGATCTAGAACTCTAGGAAGCCCCTTACGCCCAACCAAATTTTTTTGATATTTTTTCTCTAAATTTTTATATTAAAAATTAGATCTAATTTAATTTTTATTTTAAAAAAAATTAAAAAAAATCTGAAAGAAGAACTTCTTCAAGACTGCGCACAAGAAAGAAGATCCATTTTCTTCCTTGATCTAGAACTCCAAGAAGGCCCAAATACCCAACCAATTTTTTTTGATATTTTTTTTCTAAATTATTATATTAAAAATTAGATCTAATCTAATTTTTATCTTAAAAAAATAAAAAAAATTTTGAAAGAAGAACTCCTTCTTCTTCAACGCTGTGCACAAGAAAGAAGACCCTCCTTCTTCCTTCTCTTTCTCTCATTGGGAAGAACTTTTCTTTTCCAATTCTCTACTGTAAAATCAGTAGAAAAGCCTCTCTTTGATACCCAAAAACTAGCAACAAAAGATTTTAAAAATCTTTCAAGAAGGGAGGAGAAGAGAAGAGACAAAATGCATGAGATATGGGGCGTCCAACTCTTGGACGCAGAGTTGGATGCCCCCTTCTCTTTTCTTTTTTTTTTGGGCAACAAGGAAGAGGATGGGAGATGCCCATCTTTCTCGTGGAACAAAAATAAGGGGGCACACATGGGGCGTGGGTTTTTCCTCAATGTGAAAGGGAGTAGGGCGTGAGGAATTAATTATCACATGGGGTGGCTTGGTTTAGTCCTATTCCAAATAGGATTTAAGATCTTGATCAAACTCTAACTAATTCTTAGATCCAATCCTAACCAATTTAGGAATTAGTTATAACAAACTATCTAATTATGTCTTAGCCCAATTATGAAACCAATTAGGCCCCAATCCAATTAGGAATTAGTTAATTAAAACCCCATTGATCCAAGGATTGATTCTTGATGGATATCAGGGAAGCTATTTGATAATAGGACTTGATCCAATCAAGCCTATTATCTAATAGGATTTGATCTAATCAAAATATATATAAAATAATTAAATCCTGTTGGTGCAAAAATTCGCTTGCGCCGGAGAAGCTGGAGTCGGGGAAGTCGCGGTCGCCGTCGGGACCTGCAAGGAAAGTCTAAACCGGAGGTGGGGTTGCTCCGACAAGACCCTCCGATGCTCAAGTCAGTTCTCTGCCTCAACAAGAATGGAGCGCTCGAACGAAGAATTTAGCAGAGTTTTGAGATAAGAAATGAGCTTAGAGAATAACGTATCTGGGTCCCCCCTTTTTATAGGCAGAGGAGGTAACAGATTGATGGCGACGTTTGTAACCGTCTGGTAGTGGGCCACCCATAGTCAGGGGAAATTTATTGCGAAGGGTAGTGGAGTGGAATCGTGGCTATCGCCGTAGCTCGCCATGTGGAATCAGTTGCGAGGAGTGGAGTAGCGTCCGTTGTCATGACTTGCCAGCGGATGGGAGAATCGCCCGGTATCCGTTGCAGGAGGTGGAGCAGGATCGTGGCCGTTATTGTGGCCTGCCAGGGGGTAGTGAAACTGTGCGGAATCTGCCACAGGAAGTGGAGCAGAGCTGCGACGGTTACTGCGGCCTGTCAGGGAGTGATGGAGCTGCACGAAATCCGCCACAGGAAGTGAAGCAGGATCGTGGCCGTTAAAACAGCCTGTCAGGGAGTGCAGATCCATCGGCTGAAGCTCAGAAGTGGTCGGAGCTGATGATGGAGTTCGGCTCCCGTAGGAGTTCGGGTGGAGTCCTCTGCAACTAAAGTCAGGTGGAAAGTCCGGCACCCGTGGGAGTCCGGACAGATCTTACCGGCAATCGGAGTCAGCGACGGAGCCCGGCTCTTGTGGGAGTCCGGGCGGAGTCCCCCTTGCGGTTGAAGTTATCGTCGGAGTCCGGCTCCCGTAGGAGTCTGGACGAAGTCTGTCTGCAGCCGTTGGAGTCGAGGACGAAGCCCGGCTCCCGTAGGAGTCCGGGCAGAGTCTTCCTGCAATCAAAGTTAAAGGCGAAGTCTGGCTCCCGTAGGAGTCCGGACGGGGCTTACCAGCAGTTGATGTTGAGGACGGAGCCCGGCTCCCGTAGGAGTCCGGACGGAGTCAACTTGAGGTCGGAGTTGTCGGCGGAGTCCGGCTCCCGTAGGAGTCCGGACGAAGTCTGTCTGCAGCCGTTGGAGTCGAGGACGAAGCCTGGCTCCCGTAGGAGTCCGGGCGGAGTCTTCCTGCAATCAAAGTTAAAGGCGAAGTCCGGCTCCCGTAGGAGTCCGGACGGGGCTTACCAGCAGTTGATGTTGAGGATGGAGCCCGGCTCCCGTAGGAGTTCGGGCAGAGTCAACTTGAGGTCGGAGTTGTCGGTGGAGTCCGGCTCCCGTGGGAGTCCGGACGAAGTCTGTCTGCAGCTGTTGGAGTCGAGGATGAAGCCCGACTCCCGTAGGAGTCCGGGCGGAGTCTTCTTGCAATCAAAGTTAAAGGCGAAGTCCGGCTCCCGTAGGAGTCCGGACGGGGCTTACCAGCAGTTGATGTTGAGGATGGAGCCCGACTCCCGTAGGAGTCCGGACGGAGTCAACTTGAGGTCGGAGTTGTCGGCGGAGTTCGGCTCCCGTAGGAGTCCGGACGAAGTCTGTCTGCAGCCGTTGGAGTCAAGGACGAAGCCCGGCTCCCGTAGGAGTCCGGGTGGAGTCTTCCTGCAATCAAAGTTAAAGGCCAAGTCCGGCTCCCGTAAAAGTCCAGATGGGGCTTACCAGCAGTTGATGTTGAGGACGGAGCCCGGCTCCCGTAGGAGTCCGGGTGGAGTCAACTTGAGGTCGGAGTTGTCGGCGGAGTCCGGCTCCCGTAGGAGTCCGGACGAAGTCTGTCTGCAGCCGTTGGAGTCGAGGATGAAGCCCGACTCCCGTAGGAGTCCGGGTGGAGTCTTCCTGCAATCAAAGTTAAAGGCCAAGTCCGACTCCTGTAGGAGTCCGGACGGGGCTTACCAGCAGTTGATGTTGAGGACGGAGCCCGGCTCCCGTAGGAGTCCGGGCGGAGTCAACTTGAGGTCGGAGTTGTCGGCGGAGTCCAGCTCCCGTAGGAGTCCGGACGAAGTCTGTCTGCAGCCGTTGGAGTCGAGGACGAAGCCCGGCTCCCGTAGGAGTCCGGGCGGAGTCTTCCTGCAATCAAAGTTAAAGGCCAAGTCCGGCTTTCGTAGGAGTCCGGATGGAGCTTACCAGCAGTTGATGTTGAGGACGGAGCCCGACTCCCGTAGGAGTCCGGGAGGAGTCAACTTGAGGTCGGAGTTATCGACGGAGTCTGGCTCCCATAGGAGTCCGGACGAAGTCTGTCTGCAGCCGTTGGAGTCGAGGATGAAGCCCGGCTCCCGTAGGAGTCTGGGCAGAGTCTTCCTGCAATCAAAGTTAAAGGCCAAGTCCGGCTCCCGTAGGAGTCCGGACGGGGCTTACCAGCAGTTGATGTTGAGGACGGAGCCCAGCTCCCGTAGGAGTCCGGGTGGAGTCAACTTGAGGTCGGAGTTGTCGGCGGAGTCCGACTCCCGTAGGAGTCCGGACGAAGTCTGTCTGCAGCCGTTGGAGTCGAGGACGAAGCCTGGCTCCCGTAGGAGTCCGGGCGGAGTCTTCCTTTGAGGTCGGCATCGTGGGCAGAATCGTTGATTTTGTTGAGGACTTCGGCTGTGGGTATTTTATACCCAACACCAGTCCCCCTACTTCCGAGTTTGAATTTCGAATGAAGGAAGTACAGAGAGATGGGTACAGCCAAAGCCGTCCCCTCGAATCCCACGCTCTGCTGCCCCCAGATATTTTGGGCATTAATTGCGCGCGTGCCGGAGTCTTTTCGAATTGGGGCGGTGCGAAGTGACTCTTCGAAATTCCCGCAGGTACACAGGCCTAGGTACGGTGCAATAATGGCCCTGCCAACCGTCAGCCGCTTTTAGCCGCCTGCTAGGGGGAGTGGGACACGTGTCGGATGCGAACTGGCTTGGGGGGAATCGCGATCATTATGGTGCTGGATCCCAGGGTCTATTTAAACCCGTCCTCCCACCTTTAGGTGTCCTACTTCGTTCCTGAGTTCTTACCAGCGTTTGCCTTTTCTTCGAGAGCCCTGTTTCAGTGGGCGTCTTCTCGAGTCGTAGGCGTCTCCTGTTTTCGTTCCTCAGGTCCCTCAGAGCGATATAGGTTAGTTCCAGCACCGCCAACCTTCTTCTCACCACCTAGGGACTTTTTTTCTGTTATTATCTTTTTGCATCCCTCCGAGTTAGCTTCCTGTGACCTCTCATTCCCCCTTCTGTCCACCTTCTTAGGGTCCTTTAGAGCCCCCCCTTCGAAACTACCCAAAATGTCTTCCGGCTCTTCTGCTCCCTGCAGTTTCGGGAGTTCTTCTGCCTCAAACCCCCAGGTCCCCATCTCTACAGACGAACCCGCGTCTGGGGCTGGGCTCCGCCCGATTTTTGCGTCGGGCGCCATTCCGTGTTCCCTGACCTTGGAGGAGCTCCTTCTGATAAGGGTTCAGTACGGAGTTCCTCCGGAGTGCGACCTGGAGCTGCCTGGCCCTTCTGATCGGGCCAGCACTCCTCCTCCCGGTCACTTTTGCTTGTACCAGGAAGCATTCCGTGTCGGACTCCGGCTTCCGCTTCCTTCCTTTGTCGTTGCCCTCTTCCGTTTCTTGGACATCTCCTTGGCTTCCGTGGCCCCTAATTCTTTTAGGTTTTTAATAGGATTTCTCTCCCTCTGCCACGTAGTCGAGGTCCAGCCGTCTCTCTCCTTGTTTAGGCACTTCTATACCTTCAAGCGCCATCCTTCGACGAAGGACTGGTGGTACTTCTCCCCCCAGTTCGGCAAGAAGGGGTTGCTGAAAGGTGCCCCTTCTTCGATCCACAATTGGAAGGAGAAATACCTCTTCGTCCATTGCCCGACCTTGAAACTGGGCCTGCCCCCTTGGGGCTCTCTGAGGGATTCTATCCGCCGGGCTCCCAGCCTGGGGGAGGACGACTTCCAGGCCGCCCAGAAGCTTCTAGCTTATTCCGCTCCTTCCCTTCCCAATCTTCTGAGGGAGTAGTTTCTTTTCAACATCGGCCTGAGTCCCCAGGATCCAGTGAGTATTCATCTTTTACCTTATCTTCTCTTTTCATGCTTCCCTTCTCTTCTTCTTTTTACCTCCTCTTCCCTCTCTCTCTCTTTCCCCTCTATTTCTTTCTTTCTCTCTTCTTTCTTTTCTCTCTTTTTTTTTTTTTTTTTTGACTGATTGGTTTGCTTCTTTTTCTTCTTTCCTTTTCTCTCTCTCCTTTTCTTCTCTTCTTTTTTTTTTTTTTTTTTTTTTTTTAGGAATGGACGTCGAAGCAGTGCGGAGGCTCGCCAGGGGCATGAGGGTCCACAAGAGAAAGGGCGCTACGACCTCCGGATCGACGAAGAGGGCCAGGGCGGAGGAGATGAGCTTAGCGGCACCCATCCAGGCGACCCCGGCCATCGACATTCCTTCGGATGCCGAGCCGACAGCTCCTCGGGCCTCCTCGAGGAGTCCATCGATTGGGGCCCCTGCCCCGAGGGTTCGCCCCACGGAGGCGCCCGTTGCGGGGAAAAGGAGGAAATCGGTGGCCCGCAAGGTGAGTAGCCGCCGAAATACTGCGGACGAGTCCCTCTGCTCCGAGGAGGGGTCGGAGAATCTCTTCAATGATAGGGACTTGATCAGGCAGCTGATCGACGGCTGCATTCTGCCTGACATCGTGGAGAGGATCGACTGCGCCGATCCTGAGCAGCGGGCTTGGGATTCTTTGGGGTCCTTCCTTGAGGTGAGCGACTCTTCATTTGCATGGCTATTCGGCCTTTGTACTGATTCCCTAGCTGTCTTTGCAGATTGGGCACCAGCTCCTCACCTATATCGAGGCGATGAGCCGCATGAAAAGGGACATCCTCCAGGTGGAGGAACACTGTCAGGCGGAGGTAGCTCGCCTCCAAGCAAAGACGGCCGAAGTAGCCGCCCTCCAGGAGGCCCTGGAAAGGGAGAAGAAAGCCCGGGAGGAGGAGAGATAGATCTTGGAGGAATCGGCGAGGAAGGCGGAGGCCGAGGTCGCCCACTTGGTCGAGCAAACTTCGGCCCTGGTCTCGGAGGCCAGAGCCCTTGCGGTGGAGGAATTCAAGGCCTCCGCGGAGATGAGGGACCTGAATATCCAGTTCGGCCAGGAAGCATTCATTAAGGGGTTCGAGCTCTGCCAAGAGAAGGTGGCCAAAAATTCCCAGAGCTCGACCTCAGCTTCCTAGGCGAGGAGTCTGAGGATGAGGCCGGCCCCTCGTCAGCCGCCACTGCTGTCGCAGCCCCCCGCACCGAGTTCTCCACCCCCCGCCCCTGAGGTCTGAGACCTCCGATCTTGTACCTTTATTTCGTCACAATTTTTCTTTTCCATTTGTCTTTAAAAATCATTCAATCAATAAAGTTGAATTTCTCATTGCGGATGGCTTCTCTTTCCTCCTCCCTCCTTCTCTCTGTTTTTCTTCCTGCAATGAATCATTCTTTGACGCTTTTACCTTCCGATGGCAGTGTCCTGCAGAAGCACTCCCCCTGCCCTTGGGGGTTCCGCTGAAATCGATGATCCAGCGGTTGAAAAAGGAGGTCCTTCACCTGACGAAGAAGTTAAAGAAGACGGAAGCCGAGCTCCGCAAATTGAGAGAAGGTCACTCTGAAGCCGCCGCTGAGGCCGCCCACTTTTGGAGTCTCCATGTGAAGGGAATCATGGAGTATAGCCGGAGGAAGGCAAACTTCGCAAAGGAGCTCGAGGAATGCAAGAAGAGCTCCAGCGACTGGATTTGGGCCCAGGCCGCCAGGATCAGCGCCCTCAAGGTGGAACTGTCAGCTGCGAAGGGAAAGATCGGCCAGCTGGAAGGAAATTCATCCCGGCTCTTGGCCCGGGTCGACGATGACCAGAGATGGTCGCAGAAGGTTTCCGACCTTCAGCAGCAGCTTCAGGATGTCGAGGTGAGCCACGACGTGCAACGGGCTAGCTGGCGCAGGCAAGTGAAAGAATATAAAGGAAGATTCAGGACGGCAGCCGACGAAGTCGTCCGTCTCCAGAGACAGCTGGCTAGCAAGGCACAGCTTACTTCCGCCCAAGATTCTGAAGAGCTCCAAGCCCTAAGAGGCACCGTGGAGGGGATTTCTGTCTCCCTCGGGGAAAAGACAGCCGAGCTGCAACAAGTAAAGATTCAACTGGCACTCGAGCGGCGGGCCGTCGCGGACGTGGAGGCAGAGTCCGAAGTTTTGAGGAAGAGGCATCGAGAGGCGGAGGCTGAGAGCCAGCAACTTCATCGGGCGCTCCAGGATGCGCTGCGGAAGAGGGAAGAGCTAGAAGAGGAAATTGAGAATCTGAGGCAGTCCTGGTTGAGGGATGAAATAGATAACTCTAGGTCGGAGGGAGCAGGGCCTCCTTAGAGCTCTTTTTGTCTTTCTGTCTTGTCATGTAGTTACTTTCTTTTTGTCGTTTTGCCCTTCTTTCCTTGGCCTTCCTGGCTTTGTAGTGTGTATATCGGAAATGGAATAAAAAGAGCGTTTGGTGTTACCTCGTCCACGCGTTGCACTAATATTGCTGTCTGCCGAACCTTTCTTGTCATTTGACTTGTCTGATGTAGACGTCGTCAGGGGGCGCCCGGTCGTCGATGCATTAGCTCGCCTTTCTCGTCGTGCGTGGCCGCAAGCCCGAACTTGGCCGTCCGGGCCCCACATTATTTTGGGGATGTCGTTGTCTTCCTAATCGGTGCCGAAAGTCTTACTTGGCGTCGTGGACGGAACCTGGCTCCCGTAGGAGTCCGGGTGAAGTCTTCCCTGGTGTCGTGGCCAGAACCCGGCTCCCGTAGGAGTCCGGGTGAAGTCTTCCCTGGCGTCGTGGACGGAACCCGGCTCCCGTAGGAGTCCGGGTGAAGTCTTCCCTGGCGTCGTGGCCGGAACCCGGCTCCCGTAGGAGTCCGGGTGAAGTCTTCCCTGGCGTCATGGTCGGAACCCGGCTCTCGTAGGAGTCCGGGTGAAGTCTTCCCTGGCGTCGTGGACGAAACCCGGCTCCCGTAGGAGTCCGGGTGAAGTCTTCCTTGTGGACGAAACCCGCTCCCGTAGGAGTCCGGCCCCAGGTGAAGTCTTTCTCTTGTGGGACGGAACC
>NC_026001.2:38710345-38722207 GCF_000442705.2 Elaeis guineensis | reverse complement strand
TTCATTGTCTCTAATTATTTTTCGAAGTCGATATCTGATATCGCTTTATCATAGATTTTTGGGTCTTTACCATGTACCCCATTCCTAGTGAGGAACATTTTCTTAACATCCTCTGTGATGATACCTAAGTATCTCTTAAGAGGATGGAAAATCTTACTAGGCTTATGAAGTGGAGGAGATGTGTGGATTGGCTTTAATTGAATCGATTCTTTAGGTTCTGAAACTCATTGCTCTTTAGAGACTTTCATTTTGATCTCAATTTGTCTCCCTATACCTTCATCTTGATTAAACTATTTTTTAAGAAAGATGTTACTTCAACTCACAATCATATTATAATCTTTCAGGATATAGATATTAAAGATCCTAGGATATCCTATAAAATGAGCTTTTAGGGATCTTGTTTCTAACTTGTCTACTTGTTATCGTTTGACATGGGCCAGACAATCCCAAATCTTGAGATGACTCAGATTTGATTTTTTACCATGCCATATCTCATATAGTATGATAGGAATAGTTTTAGATGGAACCCTATTTAGCAAATAGATTACTATTAATAGACTATGATCCCAAAGATAAATAGGAATATCTGTGAAGCTCATCATGAATCGAACCATATCTAACATGGTTTGATTTCTCTATTCTGAAATTTTATTGAGTTGAGATGTTCTAGGTGGAGTCCATTGTGCAACAAATACTATCCCTTGAGATAATTTAAAATTCTCCACTAAAGTATTCATCTCTCGATCTGATCGAAGAATCTAAGGTGCTTTTCAGTTTGCTTCTCTACTTCATTTTTGAATTCTTTGAACTTTTCAAAGGCTTCAAACTTGTATCTCATAAGGTAACATACTTGTATCGTGAGAAATCATCGATAAAAATTATGAAGTAGAGTAACCTCCTCCATTGGCACATCGAATGGACCGCATACATCATTATGTACCGAGAGTAGTACTCTGTGGTCCTTTTTCTGTATCCTATAAAGAAAAGTTTGGTCATCTTTCCTTGAAGGCACGACTCACAGATCGGATATGACTTGGAAGTCAACAGATCCAAAAGTTAGATTTTCTCCAATATGTTAATCATGTCTTTTCCTGTATGACCTAGCCTTAGGTGCCATAAGTGCTTTTGGTTAATTATATCTCTAGGTCATTTAATTCTTATGGCATTCACGTCATGCTCAATATAGTTTATAGATACATCCACATGTAGCTGAAAGAGACTGTTGATAAGAAAATCACTTCCAATATTTTATTTCCAAAATAAATATTATAGTAGTCCTTATAAAAATTAATTATATAGTCTTTTTATATCAAACAAGAGATAGAAATTAGATTCCTGCTCACAGCAGGCACAAAATAATAATCTCTAAGTACAAGACTAATGCTTGATGGTAGTCATAAGGGGTATGTCCCATAGCTACGATAGAAACTTTTGCTCCATTTCCAACTCGTAGGATCATTTCGCCTTCTCTCAGCCTCCTACTATCCTCAAGATCCTACATAAAAGTGTACAGATGAGCACTAGATCCACAGTCAATATCCAATTGGATGTAGAAGAAATTGTTAGATTAGTTTCTATAACGAGCATACCTTCAGAAGGTGTGCCTTCCTTCTTATTCTTCAGGCTCGCAGGTAGCTAGGGTTGTTTCACTTCCAATGGCTGTCCTTGTTGCAGTAAAAATATTTTCCTTCTCGACGGCCTTCTTCTTTGAAACTTGTTTTTTCGGCTTGTTCTCTACCTTCTGCCTTTTTGCAGACCTTTTCTTCTTCCCAATAGACTTTCTCTTGGAAGAAGTCTGCTCCACAGTGAGAATAGAGCCCCTTGATCTCTTCAAGGTTCCCTCTGTCGTCACCAGCATGTTGACTAATTCGACATTGGTGTACTGGATCTTGTTCATATGAATGTTTATGATAAACTGCGCATATGAATTAGTAAAGATTACAGAATGAGATCAATCTGTAACTCTTAATCTACAGATATTCTGAGATTTTCAAGCTCCTCCAACTCTTCCAGATCCTTGATCATTGTCAATAATGCTCGTGGACCACTATCCATCACACATTTTTGCTTTGAAGAGTCATTTGGATACTTCGTAGTGAGTTATGTGGCTCTGCTCACCATATAACTCTTATAGGTGAGTCAGAATCTATCTGACAATCTTCATGTCTTCGTGTTGGTGCTGCAATTCGTTAGATGTTGAGATTGTTGGGTTCTGTTGATGCAGCAAAATATAAATTTCAAAAATTTTTATATGTATTCAACAATTGAAAACAAGTTTAACAATTAAACAGGACTACCAGAACACAAAATCCTAGGAACACTTTGATGATTACAATCAAATAATATAAGCATAAATTTTAACAAGAGATCAGAAGTCATATACCAACATGAAGATGAGTATCTGGTAATAGAGAGATCTCCACAAGACTCCAAAGTAGAAGCCCTCCAATGGTGATCCACATGGGACTGATCAGGATCCCTCCCAATTCAATATAGCACTGCAGCCATCTTTGGAAGTCCACTGCCATTCATCCTTTGTAACAATGGGTTGCACCACTGTATGCCTTCAAGACCTCCACTAGGACCACTCTAGGAATCATTTTTCAAATGATCTCACCACACAAAAATCAGATTAGATGTTCAACACTTGAACAATTTGATTTTTGGACAAGCATCACATGCTTTCCAATTTTCTTCTCTCTTCCTTTCTATTTTTCTCTTCCTTTCTTTTATCTTTTTCCAGACTTTTCTTCTCTCTTTCCTCTCATTCTCATTCCCATCCTCAGCCCAAAATGGGATGTAAAACCTAGGGTAGCGCCCCCTTTAAATAGGAAAGAAGGGGTGCTATCCATTTCCAAGGGATGCCAACTTTTGACGTCTCTCATTGCTCACACGGTGAAATAAATCACCACAAATAAATGGCATGTGGGGAAGTTAAGGAGCAGAAGGACTCTTCCTTCTCTTGATTCCATAATCCTAGAAATGTAAGAATTAAGAGGTTTGGGAGAAGAATAATGTTTGGCACAAAAACATCCCACGTGACGTCCCATAATTTCCTCCAAAGAATTAATTTTTCATATGGAAGTTATTGAGTGTGGAAGAGCTTTCGTGCAGAAGGAGTCCTCCACTTCTGTGCCAACATATCTCCAAGAGCCATCAGATGGTGTGTGGAGTAAAGGGATGTGTGAAATAAAAAAGAGGAATTAAGAGTCTTCGTTAAGAAGGGCTCTTCCTTCTTAACGCTAAAATATGTGGCACCATATTTTCTTTGGTGTGGTGAATGGCATGGAGGAATCCTAGATAAGCTGAAATACTTTCAAAATAATAAGTTAAGCCATCTCATGACTCAAGGATTGAACCTAATCTCATTAGGTCAAGGCATCAAGCTTAAGGGTTAGTATAAACACCTTTGCACTAAACCCAATTAGAAACTTGGGTTAATTCATGTGCTAGCAATTCAATTAACCCATTGGATTTACAATAAATTCAAATAGATTGGATCAAGATCAAATTTCTATTATGTATGATTCATTGGATTCCAAATCTAGCCAGCAGTGGACCCAGACTCCCGACATAACCCTAATCCGATTAGATTAGGTCAGCTCAAGAGTCTCAATCAACTAAGACTCTTCCTAATTAATTCTTGAATTAAACTCTTTTAATTCTGATGAGTCCACAGGTCAAGATTGACATCTAGCAATATATCATGACTATCCGAAAGATTTAAAATTTGATAAAATATCAAAATTATCCTTCCATAGTGAGTTACCGTGCAATTCAATCCTTCGATCATACAACATCCCAGACAGGCCATGGGCATGGAATCATGTCAAGTCTAAATACTTATCTATATGTATCTTGATCTGATAATGATGATTCGGTTGATGAACCAGTAGAAATCTTTTCTACTGTTTATCCCTACTCTAGCCAGAGACTCTCAAAGTCATCATCCTATGAGATTATATAGGATGTTCTCTCCTCGTACAAGGAGTGATCAATTTCTTATTGACCACTCACAATCTCCATGCACACTTCACCATACTCAGAATATCGCACATACATCTCAAAGTGGCATGCTAAAAAATAAACCAAAGTAAAGATCCATATTCACAAGGTACCATGATCTCAGGTCAAAGGATTACATGCACCACTCCCACTGGAGAACTATCTGTCGGCATGCTGTAAGGCTCCATCAGATACTCTTTCTGTGGGTCAGTTCAATGAACTGATTCTCTAATGAGCACCTACATCTTAGTATTAGTGTCACCACACAAGTGATTGTTAGATCAACCATCCTCTCCATCGAGCATACATAGGATGTACGAGTCTTACTAGCATCATCGATCTCCGACTCGATGATCCAACTGTTAGATATATGTCCTTGAAGCTAATATGACTAATATATTATAATAAATCTAAGACATAATTTTATACTTAATACATTGATATGATCAATAAAAGGGCAAGTTTGTTTTTCGTTCAAGTGTGATGTATCTTTGAATCGTCCATGGAATTAACTTTCAATACATATTCTCAAGGTATTGAGAATTAGAGATATATATTTAATTCCTAAATACTTTCGACCATAGGATCATCATGAGGACAGTGATCGATATAGATAGACCGGCACATAGATCGCTTCTTTGGAATAGATGGATTTCTAGTCTACAGTGTAGAGACACTGGGCAATAAGTGTGGGTAGTAGTTAGAGAACAACTAGTACTGAGCGTGAGCATACGAGAGATCACTTGAATTTTTACTCGATCATCAATGATCGTCTCAATGTTGTAGTGGTGTGACTAGTCCTTTGACCTAAGATGGCACTGCTACTTGCAGTGAGACTGCTGGAGTTTGATTGACACATAAACATGGATCTCAATAAGCTCTTGTAGTAGATATTAACGACAGTTGGTCCACTGTAGGAGTAGAATATGCATCAAGATGGGATCTATCGACCTTGATAGAAAGAAGTAGTCCTATAGGATTTGAGAGGCTAAGCCCAAGAATCTGTGGCCACAATAGTGTGATTGATGAAAAAGAGTTTTCATAAAAGTCACAACTGAACTTGAGCTAATCGAATCTATCATATGACTGATGTTGAGATTTGATGATTTATCCATGACCTGCCATCTAGTCGGGACTCACGATAGAGAAACTGAATCACACGTTAACTATACCTAGAGGTTCATTTCAGTTCTACTATGTTGCCACTACATACTGCTAGGTGTCACTGGTGGATTGTGAGAGCTCACTAGGATTGTTCTAGATCGACAATCCTTGATGAGTTAGAGTGGAATTATTCCGACCCATTGAAAAGAGTTTCAATGATACTTTGATAGAGATCATTGTATATCTCACTACCAGATAGAATTGAATCTATAGGGTCACACAATAAAGAGATTAGGCCTAAAATTAGCAATTGAGCTTATGAAGTGTCGATTGAATTTAGAAAATTTCAATTGGATTCAAGGTAACCTTGTTAGCACATGATTGGACCCAATTTTCTCTTTTCATTGAGATTTTTTATTTGATAAGATAATTCAAACTTAATTACTTGCTAATAACCTAAATGAATAAGATTCATTGAACTCCAATTGTTGGGTGTCTAAGATTTTAGATCAATTGAATTTGGGTGCAAGTCCCTAATTAATATTCTTTGATAGTTATTATGGGCGGCACCTTGATTGGATCAAGTTGGGCATGTCCTATGATTAGGGGCTTATGGATCTCATATGGAGCATCCCTTGGGTGCAAAAGAGGATGTGAAATAATGGGTGCAAGGGCTCTAAGAGTTGGCACCGAATAGGATTCCTAATGTAAGTTGAATAACGTAAGTTATTAGAAAAATCAATGCAAGTAGAACTTGTATTATGAGATTGAATAGGATTCAATCCTCATGTCTATTTAAAGGAACCTCCCTAAGGTTCCTAGAGCATCTAATCAGCAAGCCCCATGCCATAAAGAGACCCCCCATGCCCTCTCTTCCTCTCTTCCTCTCTTCTCCCTTGGCGTCCCACATGCCCCACACCTTGGGCATCCCACTTCTCCTCCACGCCAAGGGTACTTGGGTGTCCATCTTGTGCTGGTTTCTACCTACTGTAGTAGTATAATTCAAGAGAGAAAAGCAAGAGAAGAAGAGAAGAAGAAGATCAAGGAAAGAGATCAAGTATTGATCACAATCTAGGCTTCATTCAGATTCAGCAGGCTAAATTTTCTTAGAGAAAAAAATTTAACTTGAAGAGGGCTGTTCTAGGCTGCTGCGGAGTGGATATCCATAGAGGTCGGATACTTGTGCGACCTCTTCTCTTCTAAATCAAGATTTAAAGAAAAAGATTGTGAAATAGGTATACGATTTAATCACAATCTGAATTTCAGCATATGTCAATTTCAGCACATGAACTAGATCTTTATGGTTTTATGTTTTTATGTATGCATGATTCAGATTAAAAGTATTTTAATCTTATATTTCATTACGGTATTTAGAAAATAAAATTTTAAAATACACATGCATTCTCCAAACCTCAAATTCCAATAGCAACGATTGAGAATATTTTAGATTGGGACTATCAAGATTTTAGGTCTCATTGGCATGATCTCATCATGACCCTAAAATCATTATTCTAATCTATGAGATTTATCATAATAATAAAAATATAATGCATCAAATGATAAAACATAATACCTCATGAATAAAATAACCAATATCATGCAAATGAGCAGGAAAAAAACATAAAAAGTTCCTTCGCATCACCCATGTGATTAGCTTGTAGGGTACTATTCTTTTAATCTTCCACATACACTAAAGTTAATTGCCTCTATACCTGATGTTGGTCCAAAAATCCACCGGCATCAGAGAAGCAGGAGTCGAGGGAGTCACGGTCACCGTCGGGACCTACAAAGGAAGTCTAAACCAGAGTTGGGGGTGCTCCGACAAGATCCTCCGACGCTCAAGTCAGTTCTCGGCCTCAACAAGAATGGAGTGCTCGAATGAAAATTTTAGCAGAGTTTCAAGACAGAAATTAGAGCTTAGAGAATAACGTATCTGGAGTCCCCCTTTTTATAGGCGGAGGGTGCAACAGACTGATAGCGATGTTTGTAACCGCCTGGTAGTGGGCCGCTCGGGGCTAAGAGGAGTTTGTTGGGAAGAGTAGTGGAGTGGAATCATGGCCATCATCGTGGCCTGCCACGTGGAGCCTGTTGCAGGGAGTGGAGCAGAGTCATGGCCATTACTGTGGCCTGCCAGGGAGTGATGGAGCCACGCGAAATCCATCATAGGAAGTGGAGCAGAGTTGTGGCCATTACTGTGGCCTGCCATGGGGTGGTGGAGCCACGTGGAATTCGTTGCAGGAAGTGGAGCAGAGTTGTGGCCATTACTATGGCCTGCCAGAGAGTCCAGGCCTGTCGGTCGAAGCTCGGTTGAGGTGTCTGGCGGGGAGAGGTAGCTATCCATTTCAGAGGAGCTCGGATGTTGCTGGCGAGCCTTCTACCGTTGGGTGCCTTGGGCATTAATATTGCAGGCGAGGGCCATTTGCTGTAGGAGCTCGGCCAGAGGCTTACAATGAAAATTCGGTGCGGACCGCTCGTAGTAGAAACTCATAGCAGAAGCTTTGCGGTAGAAGTTCGGAGTCCGGCCTTTGTAGGAGTTCGGATGAGGTCTACCTGCAACAAGAGTTTAGGGCAGAAGTCCGGCTCCCATAGGAGTCCGGATAAAGACTACCTGCAGTCGGAGTTCGGAGAAGAAGTTCGGCTCCTGTAGGAGTCCGGATGAAGACTACCTGCAGCCGAGTTTGGGGACGATGTCCGGCTCCCGTAGGAGTCCGGATGAAGACTACCTATAGCTGGAGTTTGGGGATGAAGTCCGGCTCCCATAGGAGTCTGGATGAAGACTACCTGCAGTCGGAGTTCGGAGAAGAAGTCTGGCTCCCGTAGGAGTCCAGATGAAGACTACCTACAGTCAGAGTTTGGGGGCAAAGTTCGGCTCCCGTAGGAGTCCGGATGAAGACTACCTGTAGCCGGAGTTCGGGGATGAAGTCCGACTCCTGTAGGAGTCCGGATGAAGACTACCTGCAACCAGAGTTCGGAGAAGAAGTCCGGCTCCCGTAGGAGTCCGAATGAAGACTACCTACAGTCAGAGTTTGGGGATGAAGTCTGGCTCCCGTAGGAGTCCGGATGAAGACTACCTGCAGTCGAAGTTCGGAGAAGAAGTCCGACTCCCGTAGGAGTATGGATGAAGATTACCTGCAGCCAGAGTTTGGGAAGAAGTCCGGCTCCCGTAGGAGTCCGGATGAAGATTACCTGCAGTCGGAGTTTGGGGAAGAAGTCCGGCTCCCGTAGGAGTCCGGATGAAGACTGCCTGCAGCCAGAGTTTGGGACGAAGTCCGGCTCTCGTAGGAGTCTGGATGAAGACTAGAAGGTGGTCGACCACCGTAGAAACTTGGGTGGAGTCCGTCCATTGTGGAGAATCCGGTCGACACTGGTGGGAGTTTATCCATCGACAAAACTTGGAATGTCGCGGAGGCTCGACCGCCGAAGAGGTTCGAAAAGATGCCGTCGAAGGTCGGATGTCGATAGAATCCCTGGAGGGTCACTCCTGACACGAACTTTGGCTGGGGGGTATTTTATACCCAACACCAGTCCCCTTACTTTCGAGTTTGAGTTTTGAATGAAGGAAGTACAGAGAAATTTTCACAGCCAAAGTTGCCCCCTTGAATCCTGCGCACGACCGTCCTCGAAAATCTTGGCATTTAATGCGTGCGTGCTGGAGTCTTTTCAAGTCAGGGCGATCCGAAGAGTCCTTTCGAAATTTTTGCTGGAGCGTAATTCCAAGTGCCACACCATAATGGTCCCGCCAGCAGTCAGCCCTACGCCACGGTGAGTGGACACGTGGCGGGCATTGGTTGACCTAGGGATATCCGCCACCATAACTGTGCCAGGTCCTGTCGCTTATTTAAACCCCTCCTTCCCCCCAGGGACTTCATTTCGCCTGAGAGTCCAGATGACGCCTTTCTTCTGCCTGAGAGTTTAGCCACCCATCGGTGCCCTTTTCGACCCCAAGCATTCTTCGCGCCAATCTTCGCCATCTCCACCGGCTCCCCGCTGCCTTCAATCTTTCGAGTCCTTTCGGGGAGTTCTCCCACCGGGGCTCCTGCCCCGGAGGTCAATCTCGAGAGGATGCTACGGATCGAGAGGAGTAGGAGGGGGGAACAGTGGCCTGCAAGTTCAACGGCTGCCGAACTGCCACTGAGGGTTCCCATAGCTTCGAAGGGGGCTCGAGGGAGAATTCTTTCAACAAGGAGATTTAATAACAGAACCAGCTAGTGAGCGCATCCTGCCCGAGAATTGAACGGGGCGACACCGATCAAGGGGTTAGAATTGCCGTCATAAGCTATGGCGGGTTTCTTGACGTCGTCGGGGTTGAGGGACCAGAGGCGGTCGGCGCTGACGGTGGGACAGTAGAACTTGTTGCGGGGGTGGTGGAAGTAGCACATGCCGACCTTGCCGAAGTACCTAGGATGGTGATTGTCGGGGAGCACACGGTGGTGGTGCATGCCTCCGGCGTCATCGCGACCTCTGAGGTACTTTCGATATTTTTCGATACAAGTCATCGTTACCGCTGCTACTGCCGCCCCTTGAATTCTATCCCCCCTTTTCCCCTTAGGGTTGGGGTTTTGGCAATGGAGCGGAACAAGGTGGGGGGCGAGAGCCGATGGGTTCATCACACGCACTGGGAAATACTACTGAGAAGGATGGAGCCGGAAGGAGAAGTCAAAAGCTTGAAGCGGTCTCTAATGTATTCTTTTCAAGTCTTGTAGTAATGTTCTTTTTTCCCCGGTCCTCAGGGCTTTGTAACGTATACCTTGTTAATCGAGAATGAAAAAGAGATTTTTGTCACCTTGTCCACACTTTGCATCAAATTATCGCCTGCCGAACTTCTTTCATTCACTATTGCTATTATTGTATTCTCCTTTTTTTTTCGATGCCGATGTCGTCTGGAGGTTCTTGATCGTCGCCACGTGGTTGCTTTTCTTGTCATCTTTCTTCTTTAGCCTCAAGGGCTCTTAATGTATACTTAGTAATGACATGAGAAGAAAATTTTCCGTTACCTCTTTTACTCACATGTCGAATTGTCATTGTGAGCTCCCGCTTTTGCCTTGCTCGATATCGATGTCGTTTGGAGGTACCCGATTGCCGTCGCATTGACCCATCCTTTTGTTTATGGCTACAGATTTGTCCGGGGCCACTCGAGTTTGACGCCTCCTTTCAGAGTTCGAGCTCGGAGGTCCGAGCCTCTCTCGCCCCGAGGAAGCCATCCTATCCTTGGCCTGTGTTGAGAGCTCTCTTGGAGACTGAGGATTTCGATAGGAACCCCAATCTTCGTTGAGATGAGGTTCCTGTATCTTTGATGTAATTTATTTTCCATTCATCGCTGATGCAGTTCGTCGCTTTCCTTTTTAACCCCCTCCCCTTTTTCTTTTTCTTTTCTCGAGTGAGGGTTTTCCCTCTGCTCTTAGTGGGGTCACGGGAGCCGGAGGGGCCGCTGGGAAGGTTCCTTTTTCTTATCTGGTCTCGAATGATCGGACCGTAGTTGGTGTCAGGATGAGGTTCTTCCCCTATCTCCTGATGTAATCGATTTTAGCTCAGGTTAGGATGAGGTTCTCCTTCTATTCCTAATAGGGCTGCGGGGCACACATGGGCATCGCAGGACCTCTCCCCCCATCTGGTCTAAGGGTAACCGGATCTTCATCTTTGCTCATGTTAGGATGAGGTTCTCCTCCTATCCCTAACAGGGCTATGGGGACACATATGGGCATTGTTGGACCTCTCCCCCCATCCGATCTAAGTGTAACCGGCCTTCGACTTTGCTCCTGTTAGGACGAGGTTCTCCTCCTGTCCCTAAGAGGGCTGTGGGGGCACATATGGGCATCGTAGGGCCTCTCCCCCATCCGGTCTAAGTGTAACCGGGCCTTCGACTTTGCTCCTGTTAGGGAGAGTTCTCCTTCTGTCCCTAACAGGGCTGTGGGGGCACATACGGGCGTTGCAGGGCCTCTCCCCCCATCCGATCTGAGTGTAATCGGGCCTTCGACTTTGCTCTTGTTAAGGCGAGATTCTCCTCCTGTCCCTAATAGGCTGTGGGGGCACATATGGGCATTGCAGGGCCTCTCCCCCCATTTGGTCTAAGGGTAACCGGACCTTCGACTTTGCTCCTGTTAAGGTGAGGTTCTCTTTCTGTCCTAACAGGGCTGTGGGGCATATATGGGTGTTGCAGGGCCTCTCCCCCATCCGGTCTAAGGGTAATCGGGCCTTCGATTGTGTCGAGATGAGTTCCCCTCCTGCTCCCGATACGGTGTGTTACGATTGTCCTGTTGATATAGGCTCGTGCCAAGAGAGAAGACAGGTGGATATAAACTTTTATTTAAAGTAAAGTTATCGATAATACATTCGTAAATTTTTCAAGTTCCATGTCGCGGGAGGTCTCTCCTCCGAGCTCTTTGAGGTAGTAAGTTTTGGACGGACTACCTCCTTGACTTCGTATGGGCCTTCCCAATTTGGGGCAAGCTTTCCTCTATCCTGAGGTTGCGAGACAGTGGCTCGTCGAAGCACTAGGTCTCTCCCGTCTAAAGACTTTGTTTTTGACCCGGGAGTTGTAATAGCGAGCGATTTTCTATCTGTAGGCTGCCATCCAAACTTGAGCTACCTCCCGCTTTTCTTCTAACAAGTCGAGGTTGGCTTTAAGGCCTTGCAAATTGTGATGTTCGTTGAATGCCACGACTCATGCCAATGGGAGTTTGAGCTCAATTGGGATAAACAGCCTCCATTCTGAAGGCTAGAGCGAAGGGGTCTCCCCCGTGGGCATCTTTGGAT